>NW_024360941.1:14299695-14520279 GCF_014805655.1 Passer montanus | reverse complement strand
CCGCCCGGGAGCGGCCGCCCGGCCCGGCCCGGCCCGGCCCAGCCCGGCCCGGCACGGCACCGCCCGTGCGGTTATGATGAAGCGCAGCAGTTCATTTTCAGTCGCCCTTCCACAAAAGGCAACTTCCGCACAGGAGAGTCTGAAATAGAATCGCCTCACTTTAGCAACGCTGGGGAAAAACCCGTGGCACCAGTTTTCACGTTGGCAGTAGTGCGATTTTTAATTACTCTGTGTCCTGCGCAGATTTGAGGTAGGCGGTGTGGTGATGCCTATATAACTTAGGTCAAAGTTACAAGGTGCTTATATAGCTTGAGTTATAAGATATCAATATAATCTGATATAACCTGGATCATAGCTTTTATACCTATATAATCTGATATAAATACTTTCCTAGACAATGTAATGGCTGGTACGTGGTTAACTAGTTGTTTAATGCTGAATAGGCAAAAAAAAAGAAGAAAAAACTCACCAGGTGGATGGCTTTAAACATTGGTAAGTATAATACAAAACTGGCAAATGTAAAGCCAATTAGCCACAAAATGAAGAATTTAGACTGATTGGGACCAGACAGACCAAGGAATGCCATATAACTACGTGTGCTCTGAAGACAAAGTTGAAAAGTTCAGACGTGAAGAAGGCCTTGGAGGCCTTCATAAAGACCCCTGATGACCCCCGAATTGGGGAGATACAAGCACAGTGCAAAAGAATGATCTAATAACCATCAGATCATACCAAGTAAATTAGTTCCAGCCCATATGTGATGATGTTGTAGTGCCATAGCAATACTAAGCAATTAAATATACCACAGCACTTGACAAGGGTGGGTGATTTAGGAGGAGATATCCCCCTGGCCACCAGCACTGCAACAAATACCTGCTCTGTAATACTTACTGTATAAATATACCACAGCACTTGACAAGGGTGGGTGAGTTAGGAGGAGATATCCCCCTGACCACCAGCACTGCAATAAATACCTGCTCTGCAGACATCAGTCTATGGAGATTTATTTCCAACCTATCTTTCAAGCATCTGTAGTAGTGAAAGATGCCAGGCAGGCATGTTCTTGAGGAAGGCTTTTTCTCCATCTTGCACCTTAGGAGTGCAGGAAGTGGGCAACTGGGGAGACAGACTAATGAGAAACACAGGGTCCAAGATGCATCCATCTATAAGTGCTCTGCCTTCTAATTATTATTTAAATGGTATGTATTTCATAGAACTGGAGAATGGTGTGAGTCGCAAGGGACCTTAAAGATCATATAGTTCCAAGCCCCCTGCTATGGGCAGGGCCACCTTCCACTAGACCAGGCTGTTGTAACATCAAGTACAAATCAGCAGCCCTATTAGGTTTGTCCTGTCATTTTAGTACGAGCGTTATCATTTCAGTGTCAGCAAATGAATGCTTCACCTTCCACTAGACCAGGCTGTTGTAACATCAAGTACAAATCAGCAGCCACATTAGGTTTGTCCTGTCATTTTAGTATGAGTATTTCAGTGCTAGCAAATGAATGCTTCATGAGTGTGTACATTTGCAACAGTTGGTGGAAGCACCATGAAAAAGTACTCAAAACTTTCCAGGATGCCTGTGTTTTAGCTTGTCTCATGTGCTCTGTGCAGTGCCTGAGCCATGCCATGTGTTTTTAGGCACACAGAAAAGAAGTGATGCAGTCTCTAGATCGTGACTTAACTGCCTGTGCAATTAACTCTCTTACAAAACCAGGTGGGGGTGGCACGAAAAAGAAGAGAAGTCCTTGGCAGACAGTTGATTGGAAAGCTGTATGGAACTGCACAAATTAAGAAACAAGGAAGGATAAAAGATGTACTGTAGCGTGGGAAAGCCTTGGGAGGAGAGCATGCAGCAGAGTAGTAAGGAGCCAGCTCAGAGCAGGTGCTGGGAATTGCATGGAGCTTTAGAGACCAAGGCATAAAACATTTAAGCACTGGTGAAAGAAAATACAGAACCAATCTGTGGATTTAGAAACTGAGGAAAATTACAGTACACCTTGAGATTTTCAAGGGAGTGTTTTTTAAAAACAGGACATCAGGCAGTTCCTAGAGGGTCTGGAAAATATTTTCAGTTGAAAACAAATACATATAAGACAATAATCCTACTTCCAGATATCTGAATAATCTATTATGGGCTACGGTAAGAAAGAGTCTGATTAAGTTGGTCCTGATACTTTCTGAACACCTGCAACCCCTTTTGGTCATCTTTTATATCTGGAGCAGACAGCTGTTAGGGACTTCATTATCTTTGTTTAGATACTTTACCAC
Organism: Passer montanus; assembly: GCF_014805655.1. Lineage (NCBI taxonomy): Eukaryota > Metazoa > Chordata > Aves > Passeriformes > Passeridae > Passer > Passer montanus. The sequence continues at coordinate 14,518,008 of NW_024360941.1, read as the reverse complement.
CTTTAGTACATTTTTAACAGGAGAAAATAAACAATGACTTAGGAAAATTAAAAACTCTTTCCAAATACTCTGAAGACAAAATTACGTCATTGTCATATTACACTGTACTTTTTTGAGGCCTCTTTGTGATTCTGGTTTAGTTCTTTCATTGGTAAAGAAATTCTCAGTTTAAGAAATAGTTATCTTCCAGCACCAGTCACTTCTCTGACTACGGCTATTCTGCTGTGTTCCTGTCACAATGCCTTGCCTTCAGGGTCCACACCAGCACTTTAGGCCCTCCATTTAGTCCAGGTTTCTTCTGTCAGTTTTCAAAAATCTAAGGAAAATGTTTAAGACATGCAGTTAGCTTGCTAACTGTACTGACAGCTGGTCTCACTGATACTTACCAATTACATCCACCCTTCTGCTCCCTCATACTCATCTACCCAGCACTGTATTACCACTCTCCAGATCTGTTCCTTCCCCCCCTAAGTAGAGGCTGCCCAAATTACTTCCCCCTTTTTTTCTGTTTCAGTTAAATTAAAGCTCCTTTTGCTAATACTACTGCCAGGATGTGGTATCTTCAAGATTACTTCATGAATACCTCCATTGGGAAAACATCCAGAAAGACTCCTCCATAGCAACAGTTAAATACCAACACTGATCTTCACTGTTTTGTTATACCTTTGATTTCATTTTCTTGAGACTGGATTTCCAGTGAATTCCCCAGATCCCTGATTCTGTGCTATCTCAGAACACATTTTCTCAAGACTCTAGAGTATCATTAGTCCCAACATACAGGGCAACCCCATCATTACTAAAATACCCTTATTCTCTGCAAGGCTGCCAGTCCCTTGCTAGTTCTAGTACTTCCTCTCCTACCAGGGACAGTCTCATTTCATTTGTTCTGCCATTGCTTTTTACTTCATTTACTCACCTCCCTGTGACAAACACACCTCTCAGTTCCACTTGTCACTTACTATCACTTATAGCTACTTGCAACACACTGCATTCTCCTATTTACACTAATGTAAAATGGAAAAATCCCTTTCAGGGGTAATTCTCAGGTGCTTATTCTGCTGCTGAGTAGTCCTTTCAGCATCCTTCCCCACCAGAGCATATATTCTGCTTCCAGGTGTATCAGAGTAATCATTCATGTGGGTTCTACGAGGCAAGTTTTTGTTCAAACAATATATTCTTGAAAGGAAAATAGATGCTGTAATATCAATCTACTTCCACCATCAGCATTCACTTCAGATGTATTTAAGATTCACAGTGACTGTGGATTGATGACACCTGCAATGACCTTCCAATAAACAGTTACTCTGGCCTGCAGCTTGCTCCTTGCAGTGCTTTTTCTCGGTGTTTCTGAGTGCAGTTTTGGCAGCAAGCCACAGCAGCACTGTGATATTCTAATGCCTCCTTGTACGTAAGTCACATTTCTGGAGAGTGATGTGTAGTGTGGTATCTACAACAACTAGTCAATGAGCCCTAATCCCCAGTCCTAGGCCAAACTAAGGACCTCTGTAGAAAAATCAGTAATGTTTTTTCTCCCTCTCTTCCACAGCATACCTCACAGCTATGCTGCATTTTTATCCCAGAATTCCTGACTCTGGCCAGGAATATTTGCATACAATCATTTATTTATTTCTAAATTTTGTCCTAAAGGAAACTAAAAGCCAGGGAGCTTTCTCTCTGGACTAAATCAGTGTACAGTCTGTCTCCTAGGGCTTAAGCTACATGGCAAATAGCTTACCATTGTTAATTTATATACCTTTAATTTTTGCTGGAGCTGTTCCCTTAATACAAGCCAAGTATTCACAAGTGATAAATGGGTTATTAATATTTGAGAAAATTTTAATACAGTTCCTGAAGATACTTAAAAAATGCCTTAAATAAAAAACCATCTATAAAATATTTTACCTTCTTCAATTTGACGCTGCCATCAAAGTTGCAGAAGAAAATGGGCCAGCTGGATGTCACTTGCAGTATCTATCTGCCTTCACTTTAGCTCTCCTGTATGGGAAGAGTGAATGAAACAAGATTTACATTAAGACCAAATACAATTACAGCTGGGTGTTTTATCTGCCTCAAAGTGTTAAGAATGCATTGAAAGCAATTTCTCTTAAACTTTGCTTCAAAGTACATTTAAAGGCCTAACAACACTTTGGATTTGTTAATTAATTTTGTTTTCCTAAGGAGGTAGAACTGCAGTGTCTAAAGTCAAGGTTGACTTTCCCTTCAAATCATCGCAATTGCATTTTGTCTCCCCTGAGGAATGGAATTCAGATTCAGCATGATCTGAAGCTGACCACCTGTGAGAGCCCAGGAGTGTTCTCTCATCACTTGCAATTATCAGAAATAGTTTTTTGCATTCCACCCACTGAATTAATGCAAATATTTATACTATATACTGACATAAAAAGCTTTAAAATTCAACATGGTTTCTTTTTAGGGGAAAAAAAATTCCCACTAGATAACATGAAGACTGTCCTTAATAAACACTATTTCTCTTTAAAATGCAACTTCTGCCTCTCCAAAATATTCTGGTACCATAGGCATTGAAAAATATTAAAAATCAGCTCAATTTTCACAATTAAAAAGATTAATCCCTCAACAACTCCATACTAAACAAACTGAACAACCTAGTTAAAGATTTTCCAAAGAACTAATTTACAAGTAAATTCAAACTTGCAAACTTCTTTAACTGAAGTGAAAAAAAAAGAAAAAAAAAAGAAAAGGTGGCAACCCCCAGGACTCAGGCACAGCACTCAGAAGAGGAAAATGCTCAGGAACCTATCCCCCTGAAATCTAGCCCTCTTTTGTACCCCAGCTTTTACTGTAATTCCATCTCCCAGTAGTTTTTTCATCAATACATTATTTCTAGCACTTTGAAGTACCTGTCAAGCAGCATTTCATGAAAAGTGCCTTCTTTTCTGGCTTTTCTAAGGGCTTTTGTATCTTCTTTGCTTATTTTAAGCTTTTTGTCTTGAAAACTTTGGAACTTCTTCCTGCAAGAAAGAAGAAAAGGGGGAAGGAGTAAAGAACTGAAGCTTTTTAAAATTTTTATTTTCCAACATAACAGCAGCTGTGGTAAGAATCTTAGGTCCTACTAAAGCAGCAGATAACTGACCTAATAAAATCCAGCAAACCATCCCAGTAGTAAGGTTGCACTAAGGCTTCTGTAGGTGAAAACTATTCAGGTTTTGGTTATTTTTGGCAGTCTCAGTAGGAATGTCCCCTCTGTGACTAGCTGAAGAGGCCAGTAGTAAGGTTGCACTAAGGCTTCTGTAGGTGAAAACTCACCTCAGGTTTTGGTTTTTTTTGGCAGTTTAAATAGGAATGACCCCTCTGTGTCTAGCTGAAGAGGGTACAAATTCTAAAGAGCCCCTTCTCCAACTACTAGCACAAGAAATCAGGGAGCAAAAGTGTACTGTGGATATGGTGCTGACTGTAGGGAAGCTGCAGCAGCTGAAGAGGGTACAAATTCTAAAGAGCCCCTTCTCCAACTACTAGCATAAGAAAACAGGGAGCAAAAGTGTGCTGGATACAGTGCTGACTGTAGGGAAGCTGCAGTGCTTTTCTCTGTGAGAAAAGGCCAGGGGCTGACCTGTGCTGGACAGAGCTGGCTCTCAAGACATCCACTACACGACACAGTCAAATCCACCAGCAAAGCTGGTGACACTCCTGTGAAAACGTATTTAAGATAAGACAAAATGCCACACAGGCAAACAAGGGAAAAAAAATTCCAAAAACCTAAAAGTGCAAAATGACAGTGCACAGAGAAGGAGAGGAAGGAGATGCTTTAGGCACTGGAGAAAATATTACCATTCAGCCCATGAATAAGACTGTACCAAAGAAGGGGAAAAGCAGGAAAGGAAGGGAGTGGCTGAAAGAAACCACTGTATATTGACCTATAGCCCATCTGGCTTGGAGGGGTGGGTAGAACAGTCTGGAGAGAAGCTGAGCTTGAGAGATAGGAGTAGGAAAGGTGGTGTTTTTAAGTTTTGTCTCTCAGAATCTACACCCATTTAAAAGGAAATAAATTTAAGTAATTTTTCACAGTTAACCCTGGGACAGTATCTGGTACAGCAGCTCTCCTTTATCTCAACCAATGAGCTATCTCACCCTATTTTCTTTCCTTGTCCTGCTAATGAAACGTGGGTGAAAGGCTGGATGGGAGTTGGGCCCAAAGATACCCCAGTCAGAAGCAAAAAATGGTACTTGAGCCTGTTACCAGCTCTAAAGTACATACACGTAATTGATTTCACACTGTTTAACGTTTCCTTTGTCTTCTTGTGGAACATCATCTTTCTTCTTAGCTTCTCTTTCAGCACAAGTACGAATCTATAATTGAAAGAAAAACAAAAAAACCAACCAAAACACAACAGAAAACACCTGTATTTTAAAACCAGTAAATTATGGGTGAAAGATGACTACATATCCTTTGTAACAGAATGAGAGTCACAGTGACTTTTCAAGTTCACAGTGTTCAAACTGGTTAACCAGAAACAACTGCAAAAGTAAGAGCTGCCTGAACTATGGGAAATGTTAAGTGCACACTTGATACTATGATAAGACATGACTGCCTTTATCTCAAGGAAGCACTATTACAGTTCTTAATTTTGGCAGGAACAATTCAGAGATTGACTTAAAATACTATTGCTCTGACTAGTTAAGATACCTATCTCTGCTTGGAGAGTAGAGATATATTTCCCATGTTCAGATAAAGTCAAGATAGTCTTTTCAGATTCTCCTAAAATATCTCCCCTTCTGGATCATTCTGGTAAACCCTTCCCTGTCCCTGACTTGGTCATAATTTCTCTCTTCTGTCCTAAGCTGTTTAGAAGTACCTGGAAGATCACATAGACTCTTTTGTCCTCCTGAGTGTCCTCCTGTCTTTTTATCTCCATAGGAGGTAGTGAGAATTAATGCAGCCCTGGAACTCTTTTACTTTTCTTGTGGCCAGACCACTTGACAGCTTATAGGAAGCAATTGTAACTGTATTAACAGAAAATCATAGTACTCAGACACCTGCTTTTTGAGTTTGACTCCTGCCAATCCTGTATTAATTGTAGAAGTTATAGATTACCTTTATCATTTCTTCTTCCCCTGCAGTTTTGCTTTTGGCTTCTATGTCCCCCTCTTCATTACACCTAATAAAACGGCTGTTTGCTGCTAGTAATGCCATTTTCCTCTGCAGAAACAATATCACACATCGTAAGTATAATGAGGTTGTACATAATCCTTGATTTGTAACAATTTATCCTCTACAATATACCAAATGTCTCTGTAAATAATTCTTTTTTGTATGGATACTTCAATAGCTAGCAATAGCTTGCCAGACTTGCTGACTCCATCATTTTTAAGATGCTTATAGCTGCCAAAATGCAGCTATTGAAGTATTTAAAAACTATCAATTACAGTAAATGCACTGCAATTGGAAAATCGTAAGTCACAATATGAAAGAGATGGCAAAAAGCTTTTACTTCACAATAAAAAAACAAACATCTACATAGATTAACTCAAAATACAGTCAAACACTAGCAACATCAAATAAACTACTCCAAACAGCTTACATCTTGGAAGACAGGTTCCCACTGCTCTCTTGATCCTATTGCATCGGAACGTCCAACAACAAGCCCGTCTGAATTTATACCAAGGTATTTGCCATAACCAGACTTGAGAGCAATCCTCAAAGAGAAAATGTAGAAAACAATAGTGCTTTTAATTAATGCAATTCACAACACCCAAAACACCATAGATGCTTTTAGTAGCAGACAATGTATTTCAAAAGAGTATTGAAATGCCTTCTCACAAAATCCAAAGATAACAAGTATCAAAACTTGAAACATTACAGTAATTACCTTGTATCAGATAACTTTACTGCTGTAAACTGCTCAGGAGGACTAGGGCCTTCATCACCTGAGGAATGAATTTTCCATTAGTTAAGTATGAAGTATAAACATAAAATATATTAGCCCACTAAAATATTGCAGTATCAAAAAGAATTAAACATTGACTATTTCTAAATACTATGGAAAGTATTTCATTAAAAATTCCTTTTTGAGTATTCAAAAAGTATATTTTAAAAAAAGCAATGCAGGTGCTCATTTATGTTCATGTATTTACAGTGCTTAAGATACAAAATAAAGATGATCATAATTTAAATAAATTTATTATTAAGAATGTTTTGTATTTCTCCTGGTGGCTCTGAAAACCGTAATCTCCTTGTAATGTTATTTCTTTGATAACAAAATGCATTATGGTAATGGTAACTCAACTCAGCTATGGTAACTCAACTTAGTACCCTAAAAGCTACTGGCTTCTCCATCCCTCAAAACCAAAACAAGAGAATATGGCCATTATTGCTCTGATCTCTGTCTGGAGATGAAACACACAGACTGTCAGGGTTCTGGAACTGTCTATGTCAGAGTCATTGCCCTCAAATTTAAAGACCAAGCTAATTATCCCAGCACATTAGTAGTCCTCCTCTTATGCAGTGACAAAACAAGTATATTAAGACAAGGATGCAGCAATAAGCACTAAAACTCATCTACCTTGAATTTCACTCTCCAAGTGACACCATAAACATTTTATAGGTTTTAATAAAAATTATACTGCTTTTTATCCAGCAAGTGGTATGGCCTTTAACAGGTAATCATCTTCAGTGCAGTTCAATTTATTGCACACATAAGCCAGCATGAAACTAGATGAGTGAAACTGATTGGCAGTCATTAGGTTTAAGTCATCTGCATGCTTCAGCTAGAATTATTGCATTTTTTGTAGTAAACTGGTTTTAGCTGTAACACTGCTTGCCTTGAAGTGATGCTAGTTCTATGCTTTTAGGCACTTCATTATTAAAACTCTATTATTTTCAAATTTCCTGGAACAAACCTTTATGTGGTGCTCCAAGTGTAAACAAGCCATTGTCGAGGGCATGGATGTAAGCTCCTTTATCCATTTCTATAGCTATGGTTCCTGTAATTTCACCAAAATTACTGACAGCCCACCAGTTTCCTGTAATACAAAACCATGACAGTTTATTAACAGAGTAATCACAACTTCTGATTACAATAGCCAAAGAGATTATACTTCTGGGTCTTCTCTGAAATTTTAAATTCAAAAGACAGCTATCTCACAATCTTTGTGCACTATTTTATGGTCCAGAGTCAATTTAATGGTGTTGCTGCTGCGGCTTCAGGAAGTCCTGCTCTTTGACCTGCTGTCATCCCTAGTTACAAGCTCCTGTGCTTCATCCCTTCTTTGAGTTAGTCCACAGACCAAGCTGATTCATTCAGCTGATGCAGCAAAGATACATCTCACAAGAAAAATATTTTTTTCCCGCTGGATCTGTCTCCTATAGTTTTGGGATCATACTAATTTATTAGATTCTCCAGCACAAGAGAAACAGAGATGCTATTTCATCTTGCTGTTAAATATGTGAATTGTAATCCTTAGACCTCAGTTGTTCAAACCAATCTGGATTTGAACATTTGACTCCTACAGAATTCTACCAAAATTAAAGGCAGCCCTTCCCATGTGCACAACTTAGAATTGTGACTTTTACATTTTTTGAACAGTAAAATTATCTCATTGTACACTGTCTTACAAATATTTCCTACCTCATTAAGATAGTAATGCCTTATTTTTTAATTACTTGTAAAAAACGGAATCCATCCTACTAGTGTCACAAGTTCCATTTGGAACCTAGGAAGATCTCCCAAAACATGTTGTGAGAAATAGTTATGTATTCCTACAGGGGGTTACATTTGCTTTACGAAGTGCTACAACGACCTCGTTAGCTTCTGCCACATCCCCTACAGCTTCCGCACTGTCACATAACTCCTGGAAAGCAGCTCACCAACAATATCGAGCTGCTCTGCCGCATCCTCTTCCCTTTTCCTTTTCTTTTCCTTGTGCTTCTTCTTGCTGCAAGGGGAGATGCAAAGAAGTGAGAACGAGCCGCCGAGGCGGCCCTTGTCCCGCCCGGGCCCTGCGGGAGCAGCCGGAGGTGAGGGCTGGCCCGGCCTCATCCCTGCCCAGCCTCCCACACCGGCCCCGCCGCAGCGCGGGGCAGGGGCGGCGGGCAGCCCGCTCCTCACCTCTTCTCTTTCGACCCTTTGAGGACGAGCTTGGTGGATTTGACGCAGGAATACTCCGCCATGTCGGGATCCGGGAAGGGCGGGAGCACCGAGGCGGCTCCGCCCCCGGCCGGGCGGAAGCCCTGAAGCCGCGGCCCCGTCTCCGCCCGCTTGTGGGCGGGGACCGGCGGCATCCAGCTTCAATCCGCGCCCGTGGAGGGCGCTGGATACGGAATTTGTACGTGAAAATAAAACAAGTTTAAAATTACATTTAAGCAGTCTGCCCCTGGCACCCTTCACATCTAAGTCTGGCTTGGCTCCATTGCCGGACAGAAGGCAGAGAGTGCTCAGGAAGGAAGAAGGAAGAACCCACAGCTTCTACAGCCCGTGTGTGTCTATTGTAAAACACATCATGGACATTGGCAGAGCTCTCGGACGCGAGAGCAACAAGGCCAAGGGCAGCAGGTCTTGCCTCTGGCAGGGTTACACGGGAGCTGGACACCTGGATGTGCTGGTGAAGTAGTAAAAGCTTCCAGGGACTCATGAAGGCCAGTTGGGGAAATGCAGCTTGCAAGTGCAGCCCAGCTAAGTGCACCATGCTAGGGGTGAAATGAGGTGTGACAATTTTTTTTTCCCATCCTGTTAGCCACTTCGTATTCCACAGAATAAAACACACCTCAGACTTCCCTCTTGGCATATAACAGCCTTTTTCTCATATTAATCTAGCGCCTTCTAGACAGGCACCAATACTCCTTACATGAGGAATACCTTCTTAGCACATGTGATTAGCATCCCAGTTACAGCAGTAATTTGTGTTTAGTCTTCAAAAGTGTTCTTCCTACTTCATACTCATGAGAGGAGGGGGAGCTTTGTGCCCAAAACGTTGCCTGTTGATTATACTACCTGGTTAACTGAAAAATACTACCCCTATCAAGGCTTGTTGTACATGGCTTATGTACAGGTACAGAGATGTTTGCATTGGATTGCTTCTTTTTGGTTTCCAAGTTAATTTCCTGTCTATGCTTGCAACTTTTCAGCCCCTCAGAGGTGTCTTCTACAAGTAAGAAATGCAAGTCTCATACATGTTTATGTCAAGGCTTTTAAAGTCACTGAAAGCGACCAGTTGATAAAACTTGGTGTGTACAACATTCCAATCAATGATTGGATGGTGGATGGCTGCAGGTGTCTTCCACAGATACTTTGGTTGGATCCAGAACCCTGACTCTTCTCACCAAAATTTCTTTGAATTTCTCTCAGAATGTCTAATATGACACTACCTCCTGTTATTATTTGTGGAGCTGGAGTAGTTACACTTGCTGTGTAAAATGCAAACAGCAGTAATGAACTCCAAGGAGGTTTTGTCAAGGCCCCCATTTTGGAGCTTCGGGGGCATTGAGTTTGTTAGCAAAAGCAATATTTAAATCAAGCTGCTGATCCATGTAAATTCAGAATATTGTTTGTGTGTGGTTGTGTGTTGAATATGCTGCTTTCTGTAGGTGCATAATTTGTGGTATTTGGGAGTGGGGCTGTGGTCGAGCCTCATCCCCAGTGGGAGCAGCTGTGAGCAGCAGGTGAGCAGCGCTGACAGCAATGAGCCATGGAGTGCCCAGGGGCTCTGACCAACCACAAAGGGAACAGAGGGCACTCAGGTGCAGTGCATCAACGTGAGGGGTATAAAAGGCTGGGCTAAAGGACAAGAAGGGCTGATGCTTGCAGCCTTCTGAAGTGGGATGATGTTGCTCTTTATGAGCAGATGCTTGAAGCCTTCTGATGTGGTATGGTGTTACTCTGAATGGGTTGATGCTTTCTGAGATTGTATGATGATACTCTGTGTATTGTGGCTGTCTCAACTGCGACGCATGCTGTGACAGCTTTTTTGCTAGTAAGTATGAAAGTACCTGCCCTCTACAGGGTTCTCTTTTATTTTGCAATTTGTCAAGGAGCTGCTTATCCATGCAGGTATACTGATGTTTTTGCCCAACTTCCTATTTTTTGCAATGCATTGCTCTGAAGCTTAGAGAAGGTGATCCTTGACTAGTAATCATCTTTCTTGGATGTGTCTTTCCTCTGGGGCTTTATTCTGTGTTACTCTCCCAGGCAGATCAATGAAGAGATACAAATCCTCTTACCTGAAATCTGGGGAAACCAGCTTGCTGTTCATCCTCCTGGCTGCCCTAAGGATCTTGAAATCCACCATTTCATGGTCACTGCAGCCAAAGCTGCCCTTATGCTTCACATTCCCCAGCAGCACGCCCCTGTCAGTGAGGACAAGATCCAGCATAGCACCTCTCCTTGTTGACTCCTCTTTCACTTGGAGGAGAAAGTTGTGATTTTAAACAATATATTCATATGTTTCCAGCCCTTTTAGGATTCACTTCAAGCCAACTTCAGCAGTGAGCAATTTTAACAAATACAGTTACAGCTGTATTGGATTCTTATCGTTAAATACTTTTTTTTGCAGTTCTAAATGGCTATTCCTATAAGGCAGCTATTTTAGTAAAAGGAATATGGAAGAGGAGAGAGCAATTACATCAAAGTCAGAACAAAGCATAGAGGAGAGGAGTGAAGCAGGAAAAATGTCTATCAGCCACCCTAGCTTGCTACCTTGCCCTTCGGTTGTTATTTTGGGGATCTGAGTTCTTCTTAGGCTTTGATTCTGTTAGAGAAAACTGTCAGGAGTTTGTTTTGTTCTCTTAACTATAACTTTAAAACTTCATTTATGATAGGTTCTAATTTTTTTGACTACTTAACTGTGCAACCTTAGTATTTATGGGGTATTTGTACATTTTTGTCAAAGTGGGCCTGTGTTCGCTGGTAGACTATGACCAGCACTTCATAGTACACAAACACTTACCTGAGAGGTCAAATGAGGGAGGAAAAGGTAAGGATCAAAAGAGATGTAATAACTTTAAAGTTATTAAGGATTATCTAAACTGGGTTTTTTTGTGTTTTCTTTTTTCTTTTTAATTAAAAAAAAAAACAAAACAAAAGCAATTAAAGCAATTTTTATTTTAAAATACATATATTTTTATTATATGCCAGATGTTCATTTTGCTATTTGTCCACCAGATGCTGCTATAGCTACAAAAATAAGTGCAGATTGAGAAGTTTTGGGGAAAAAAAAGGAGGTACTTTTATTTTCATTACAAATGACCCTTACATAATCATGATCCTGGAACGAATGATGCATGTGCTTACATTTTGTATAGGGAATAGTCCTGATGAGTCCGATTAAGCAGCTCATTTAGTGTAAAGTTGATCATGGTTGCAAGCTTTCTTAGGATGGGGCTAGATCAATTATGTTTGCTATTTTCTTAATTTGCTGGTCTGTTTCCATTTTTGTGTTTTATGAAGAGAAAGTAGGAAAGACAGAGACAATAAATATCTTATTTAATAGAAATGTAGATTTTTTGGGGCTCCCATAATGTATGATATATTTTCTTGTTAATGAGTGTAATCTTATTTAAAATTCATGTATCTTAGGTTTCTTCTTAAATTTAGTGACACCAGCAACAAATAGGCATCATTACAGTTTATGTAGAAGATGATAAAACCTTTTCCTGCAGGGCAAAGTGATGAAATAAATCTGAAAACTGTGTATAAAATGGTACCACTTTAGAAAAGCTATTTAGACTCTAATTTGCCAGTTAGTATTTTTGAAATTAAAACATTTCCAATATGTCCGGGCTGTGGTTGTTTAAAAAAAATATAACCGTTCATTTTCTTTATGGGATGGGAAATAAATGGAGCCTTTGTGTTTGCAATTCTAGAAAACAAATCACTTTTTTAATGACTGGATTTTCCTGCCAGCTTGGAATTTGCCGCATGTGCATTTTATTTTGAATGCCTAAAGAGTGAAATCATTTGCTGTCATTCATGCAGATGGGGCAGATTGGCTTAGGTGTCATTTGCAAAATGTGCACTTTCATCATTCAAGTTTGAAGGGGATCATTACAAAAATGTAATAGAAGCTCAGGACTGGTGGAAGTGAAGGGCTGGGATCGAGCATCTGTGTCATAGTCTAGTGTCATATAAGCCTGGACCCAAACTTAGGTGCTTTGGACTTTTCTTCCATCATGTTTTGTTGTACTAGGAAATATTGAAATACCTCCCCAAACCAGAGAAACTTGAGGTAGCTCTTTTGATAGCCAAGCTGACAGATTATATGGGTTTTTTCCCCTCTTTTGTTTATAAGTGTGGGCCCCTTGTGAAATATCAAAGCTCTTGACTGATGTAACAGCCAAGATCGATACAGTTTTGTTTACTCATTTACAGAAGGAGTGAAATCTGGTGTGAGTTAGAACCAGAGCAACTATATTTTAATTTTTCCCCAGTGAGACAAAGTACATACTCTGGAATGTTGTGGTTTGTCATAATGTTCTGCAGTTGTGCCAGTGTCAAAGCATCCCCAGGACATGATGGTGCATGACAGATGTAAATAAAAAGATAATTTGATTCATAGCATTTTGAATACTGCATTCTGAAAATGGTTTTGTTATAACTTCCAAATTTTAAATGTGATCAGAATTTTTTTTTTAAGCTGAAAATGTTAGGTTTTTAAGCACAGGTAAACAGATGTTCTCAAAATTGCCGTTCTCCTGTTTGGCTTATGGCTCAGTACTTGGAGTATTTGGGAAATAGGAAGGGTTTGTCAGCCTGTCAGGGCAGGATGGAGCCCCAACTCAGATCTCCCAATCCTCAGCATCCCTGGTACAGAAACCATGTGTTGGTTCTGGCTTCTCAGCTTCTTTTGTTTTGCCTGATCACTCCATCACTTTCCTCTGGTGTCACTTTGTCAAGTTTTGTAGTGAAGTTTTTCTAGCTGGCTAGACCCTCAATATCTGCTTCTCCAGACACTGAGATCCTGCTCTAGATTTTGTCAGGGAGCATTCACCAAAATTCCTTTCTGTTGCACACTGAGGGAATGTAAAAGAGAAATGAAAAAGTAACTGCAAATGTACAGTGGCTTCATGCTGATGCCAACTCTCTATGGTGTTTACTTGAACTCAGACCTACTTTCTGCTTGTCATCCCAAAATTATGCATGGGTACTTCTTCAAATTCTGTTATTCTTTTCTGCTAAGTGCTCTGTGTTTTATCCTGATTAATAAGGAACATTTTTATATGCATATAAACGCTTTTGTTTCTCTGTTAGTCTGTTTCTTTATTAGTATTTTTTTAAACTGGCCAGATTTATACCTTTTTAACAGGCACAATCACAACAATGAGTGAAATCTGGTGAGTTCTGATTCTGTTGTTAGGTAAGTAGGAAAAAGACCTGTAACTTCCCTGATGAGGGCAGGGGTTACAACATAAATTCCTCTCTTAGTAGTGATGGGAGAGAACATTTAGAAATCAGTCTATGGGAAAAAATCTCCTAGTAAATCTAGGGCACTAATGAGTGAAAAATCAAACTGTGTTACTTCCAGTGCTTAAAAAAGCAGCCTATTGCTCTGTGCTGTAATTTCATTTTTTATGGATGGAAATTTGATTCTGTAAGTTGAGCATATGATTTTTTGATATTTCCTGACAAATAGCTGGCATGTTTGATGCAAATATAGCCAAAACCTCATTTCCTTATTTACTGATACTGTATGGAAAATACAGACTATAAATTAAACACAACAGAATTTTTGTGGCAAGTTACCTGCTTTGTGCTACATGCTTATATGCAGACTTTTCCCTTTCTGGGCATGTTTTATTTTGTCTCCAGTGAGCCTTATTTGCCTTGTTATATGTGGCTGAGTTTGTATCTCATTAGGAAAGCCACAGGATCTATGGGGAAAGATTTTCTTTTTCATGTACACATACATCACTGTTGTGAGTATTCTTTGTTAACCTATAATCAAGTTTAATTTAAATATAGTTTCTGAGTAGCATCTTTTTAAAACTTTATTAAATGCAGTGTTTAAAAAAAGTTTTCTTCCTTTTTGTACTTTGTTTGTGATTTGGTAGGAAATAAACAGGTGATTGTTGCTAGTTGGGCAGGTTGTACTCACATTCATAGCATTTCTTCTGTGAAGGGACTTACAACAATAACCTCCCAACCTTAAAATAATATGTGGCTTATTTTTGGGCTGTATATTTTTTCTACTGTTTCCTCTGAGACAACATGGGTGTCCTTTAAAATTTCGATGGAGATATGGATTGGCAGCACTTAAAAGAAGAATGAACTTGTGGCAGGGTGTTCATTTTCAGTGCTGCTGTCCTCATGGCCATAAAACTGTACATTTTTTCTTTGTAAATTATGTGTCCTCTCTCCCAGGATTGCCATATAGTTTCTTTCAGCATTTTTTTTCCCTAACAGAACTGGAGCATGTACGTGCTATGATTGTTTGCATTGCCCATTTGAATTTGAAGAGCTATTACAAGTGATTTTCTTTTCTTATCCTCCATAGCTTCTGGTTCTGTGTAATTTGTCCTGAATGCAGATTCTCTTCCAGAAGAAGGAAATTTTTACTAATGCAGTGGCAGTGAATATCTTGTTAAAAAAGCTTTTGTGTGGACTTTTGGAGGTGAAAGGAAAACCTGTAGACCATTTCATGTAGAATAGGTGTAGTTTAGGTAAAGACCAAAAAAGCTTTTTTCTCTGGAGGGAATTCTGAACTATTCATTATACTTGTCCAGTCACTTCCTTGTAAGTGTGTAAAATCTAAGTTATAATGGATCCTCTTGTGGGTCCCCCCAGGGACAAATATCAAAGGGAAATAAGTAGACTTAACTCCTTTTCATTTTTGATGGTCTGACTCAAACTGTCCTACTTGTTTATTCATCCAGAGTGCCTCCAAATGTTGACAATATTTATTAGATTGAAACAGTTAGAGATGAAAAGAAAATGTAGAACTTTCTAATCCTTGCCCTCATCAGGACTATCATCAATAACTTGTAAATTTTTTTAAAATTTATTTTGCCCATCATATCTAGTAAGGCTGGTTTGGCCAGCTTTTTGTCTTGTACTTTCTAAAAGCAGCACAAGCAGACAAAACAAGTTTACAATCATCACCTCATTTTTGGCATGAAGTAAATAAGGTTTCTAACCCATAATACAGTATGGAAACTGTTTTGAAATAGAGCAGCCAGAGATGGCAGCATTCACCATCCTAATGCTGCTTGACTTTTTTTTTTAAAGCTTCAGTAACTTGAAAGAATGAACGATGTAAAAATTTTAGCTTCCACTGAAAAAATACAATGCAAACTAGAATGTCTGTCCCCCTTGGATATGAACTGACATAAAACCTGATTGTAAAGGTTTAAAAATTTGAAAGGTAGAACAAAAGAAGAGCACACCTATATTTCTTTTAAATTCTGCTTCTGAAGCCATTGTTCTGAGTTTTGGAGCCTGACTAATGATTGAGTGCTTTGCATTGGGAACATCTGTTGGCTTTTGTCCTGTCACAGTAGGTAAGTGAGTAGAAGTTGAAAGTGCTGATCTTTCCATGTTCTGATCCTGAGAGAAAAGGAAAGGGAACATTTCAGTATGCATCACCTATTTTCAGGCTGTTTTCCCCACAGCATATGGTTGGTGTACGTCAGTGCTTTTCTTATAGTCTAAGTGCAGCACAAGGTATTTTTTCCCAATTAAGGTGTATTTTTCTGAAGGGGTGGCTACTGCTTCTGGAAATCCCAACTCTAATTTGGCAAAGATAAAAATAGTCTTTTTGCTGTCACAGCTTCATGAAAGTGACAAGGCATGATCTGGTTTAGATTTTAAAAACTGAAATCTGTGAGATTGGCTCAGTCTCACAGATTCAGTGCATCCCGGAGGACTAAGGAATAATCCAGAAGGATTTCTGACGTGTGCAGTAGATGGGGTGTAATTTATACAATTAACTTCTTAACAGAGTATTAAGGCATATCCTTACTGTTCTTTGGCCTTTTTGGAGGGTGGAATCCCTAGCGGGATGTGTGAGGTTTTGCTGTAACTGGATCAGAGCTCTAGACATGAAATTCTCCCTGACCTGTTCAGATGTATAGTACTATGATGGATCAAAACTGGTCTCAGTTCTGGTTACATTGGGGTCCAGGGGAAAAATTCAACAATTGTAATGTCCATCCATGCTGTTGCCTTTGTTGCAGATGGCCAAGATATAGCTCGGGTTTTGTCACTGCCTGAGGTACCCAAAACTGCCTTTTCTAGGAGGTACAAAATGTCTACCTCTGCCAGACCCATGAGTGGGATGTGCTTTTTTTTTTTTTTTTTTCCCAAATATATAATGGAAAGCCACAAGTAGTCTAGTTAAAAAAAATACCACACTGCACTGCAATAGCAACAGTCAATCTGTGTATCTATGGTTAGAGATGTTATCCACAACATAGCATTGCACTTCATTTTCCTCTGGAGACCGGGAGAAAGATTCCTCTTTTTTTTTTTTTTTTTTCCCAAATATATAATGGAAAGCCACTAGTAGTCTAGTTAAAAAAAAATACCACACTGCGCTGCAATAGCAACAGTCAATCTGTGTATCTATGGTTAGAGATGTTATCCACAACGTAGCAGTGCACTTCATTTTCCTCTGGAGACTGGGAGAAATATTCCTTCTGTCCTGAGCAAGGCAAATGGTCCAACCTGGCAAGTACAGAGGCCCCCTCACCTGGGGGCAGGATGCAAGATGACAATCATTGCATCTGGTTGAAATTGGAGTGAAAATGGAAAAGATGTGGTTCTTTCCTCTGCCCCCTCCACACTCCTCCCAGTGTAATGGAATTTAGGGAACATGGTCATGTTGTTAAACTAGAGTAAATTTGTATTGTAAAAAGAACATTTGCAGTCCTGTGGTATGAGACAAGGAGTGAGTCCTGCAGGCCAGGTCACTTAATAACCCTTCATGCTTTTCTGCTGTGCTGGGGCATTAAAAAGAAGAGAGGACGTTTATGTATAGGTCGGTCTTCTTCTCCGGGACCAGCAGAATGTGTAAAGGACTGTCCTTCTTGGTAGGCGTGTGTAATAGTCAAGATTCACAACCACATAATATTTTCAGCCATTGTTTGAAACACTGTTCATTGCAGTTTACTGCAACATTCTGGAAAGCTTCAACATCAGTTCAGACTTAGTGTGTTCCTATGTCATGCCTGGGTTATGGTCTGAGAGAGATTACACACAGGAAGACAACAAACAAACACTGATCACATGGTAAAGGAAATGAGAAACAAAAGCACCCTGTGGAATCAAAATGAATCCAAGGCATGACATCTATTAAGAAACGAGGGTTTTTAACAGTGTAAGACCCAGCTCGCTGCTGCCCACTCCTGCAAGTAGAACCTTTGTCCACCAAATGACAGTGACAACTCTAAAAACACAAAAATTAAGAGTCTTCTGCTGTGTGAAACCCCCCCCCTTTCTTGCTTTACCTAGCAACTGTCCCACCTTTCTCACCTGAAGGTACTAGGTCTTTTTCTCCCTGTGTTTCTCAGAGTGTGGGTACTGATAAGAGCTGCTAAGAATACTTGCAAGTGACACCTTTTGTTTCCTCTCCTGCCTGTGGAGGCATGTGACAGAACTCCCCCGGCTTGGTGCCAGTGATGTGTATTTTTAAAAGAGCATCTAAAAAAGTATTTATGTCTTCAGATGTGATGCTGGATTGAGCAGCAGTCAACCATTTTATTAGTTCTGCTCTCCCAGCAGTAAGACTGGCTATTGAATTTACACTGTCTGTGTTAATTCTGAATTTGTCTGTATCAGACTTACTGCTGTGACTACAACTTCCAACAGGTTTGCACCTGCTTTTGTACCTTACTGTGCTCTTCTCTGGAGTTCAGGTACTTGAGAGTAAATTCTTTTTAAGCCTTGGTAGCAGTGATGTGTTATGGGTGGGCATGTCAGTGTGGGAATGTGATTCAGGAGGTGCTGGGGTTTCTTAAATATCACTTATGAGCCCCTTGCTAATGGAAGAAGTAGGTGCAGCTGGAGAAAACTGATTTTTTCAAATGCCTCCTTGGATATTGGTGACAGAACACTCATTTTATCTGGATGCATAGTGCTGTCCTATGCCTTCACCAAGTGTCTCTCTGCAGAAAGGCTGGGGAATAATCTTTGTTGTATTGATGATGTGGTTTTGGCTACTGCTGGGATTGTGGTCTGTTCTCAGCATGAGAAAGGCAATGTAGTCATCCTCTAGGCTGATGTCTGAAGGGGCAGATCCTTGGTGTTTCCATTCTTCTCTTCCTGAAGTACAGTAAGATTCTCTACACAGGCTGCATGCTCTAAGGTTCTTTTATTAATCTCTGAAGCTCCCAAATATTTTGCCTTCTATGTCTTCCCACCTCTCATGAAGTTGTAGACATTTTTTGTTTGTTTTAAAAATTGTTTTAACATTAATTTGGCCCAGATTTTAAATCTGTTACAAACCTCAGAATGGAATCAGGCATTTCCTCAACTGTGCACAGGTTTCTGGAGACTATGATGTGTGCATCTGACTCAGAGAAATATCCCTAGTGCTGGCACCATACAATACATCAGGCTACTGTCTCAAAATGGTGAAATGGTATCATGAGTTTTTGAGAGGTTGTGTGTTACATAGGATGTGGTGGACAAGTGGGGGTGGAATTGCTGTCCAAGTGAATCAGCAGCCAGCTCCATCTTGAGGGGAAGATGCTGGCAGACTTTTAAATGCTGAAGTCAGTAAGCAGGTGGAGAAAGGAGTCATGAGAATACTAACAAAGATGTTAAATACTTAACATATTTATAGGGCTGTTTAGGTTCTAGTGAAATACTAGTAATTTAACTAGAGCATTACATGGAGAGGATTTATCCTTTTAATCGTGCCAGTAAAAAAATATGGATCTTGAGGCAAAAGCTTTCAACCTAAAATAGAAACAAGGGAAAGGACAGTATGTGATTGGGTTAGTATTGCTCATAGTTTCAGTTAGCAGCATCCTGTAGATGTATTTTCTCTTAAAGAGACATTGTGAAGGCAAAGAGCTATTTTCTGAGATGTTTTGAGACTTCATTCAGAAGTCTCATTTGCCTATTGTGTAGGTAACTTTCTAGCTTCTAATTCTGTGTATCACATCATGACTAAACAGGATAATGCAGACCTGTGGATCAGGCCTAGTTTTCTTTTCCTGTATTTCATTGACTGCACAGAGGGGGTAGGTATGCTGGGAAGTTCAGATCGAAAACCTATTCTATAGCCTGGTTGGAACACAGCCCTCTAGTAAGCACTCAGTATTTCACCACAGGTGGTGCATGTAGCTGGTACTTGGCAGGTTGGTTTGTAGTTCTATCATCTTCCATTACCTCCCTTACAAGACCAGTAAGTGTGTTGTTCTGTTTTTCCAGTGTTGTGCAAAGCAAAACAATGAATGCTGAATCAATAAAGTAATCCACAGTTTAACTGCTCTAAAGTAAAGAAAAAGCATTTTAAACCTATACATTATTTATTTTTATTAAAACATTTTATTGGCACCATCTTTTTGTGTTTTACTTGAAATATCATTTGGATCCCATTGATGTGAAAGGCTTTATTTGAAACTCTTTTTCAGACTTAATAGATTAGTTTTAGTAGTGAGCCAGTTGGAGTTAATCAATGGAGAACAACTGTACAGAGGTTCTCTAAGCTAGGCTGGATTTGAAGGGTTTAATTTTAATCATAGTCTGAGAGCTACAGCTGCTTCATGTTTGTTTAGTAATAGAGTTGATGAGCAGCTAATTTGAAAGGAAAGCTCAAGCACAGGTGTTAAATTCCTCATGGGTGTAAGAGAACTGGGCTTGAATGTAAGAAGATGGTGCTGAACATATTGCTCTACAGCAAGGCAAAGAAATTTTTGTTTAAATATTTCTAAATTAGCACGTTACATAAATCCTTTTACTCAAACATCATTCCCCTTTTTATCATACCATTTAGGTGATCATCCAGTATGTCAGAGAGCAGGATTTGATACCCTACTCTGTCTGGTTTTGAATATGTACCTTCAGGTTCCAGGATTTGAGTCCTAGTGAGAATAGTGCTCTGAGCATGTCTTTAGTTTTTTCTATATGACCCTATTCAGATTGCCTGTAAAAACTAATAGGAATTTGATTTGAGGAACACCATTTACTAATGCCCAGTCTATATACATATAGAGGATACAGAGATGTGAATCATTATCCGGTCTAGTTGTCCTCATGCACTTTGTGGGGAGGTAGGCTGTAACTCCTGAAGAAAGGCAGAATTGAAAACTCCTGCTCTGGCATTTCCTACTCACCAGGTTACAAGCTCTGTGTGCTGTGTGCTTAGTTGTAGCAAACACTACTCTTTGTAAAGGTTCTGATTTGTCATCTGTGTCATACTTGCTGTGATTACTGTGATGCTCCTGTAGCAGTTGCTACGAGTGATGGCTCAGAGATGAGACTATTGACTTTTGACAGCAGTCTCCTTAACATCCTGTGAGTGTACAGGCTATTGAGTTAGGAAGGCTGAGGAGATAATGTGATGTACTCTGTTCCCTAAGCCTCAGAATTGGTAAGCCATGTAGCAGGTGAAGAGGCTGCTACTCACAGGTACTGCTGTCAGTGTTGAACACTGCTGCACTTAGTGTTTGGGTGATTTCCATGGAGCAGGATTCCCTAGGATGGCAGGATGTGTGAGACAGGTGGTGTAACGCAATTGCTATTGCAGTGTTGGAGTTCCTATATGCAGCCAGTCCCAAAGCTACAGTTTACAGCAGGCTAACATGGAGGAAAGAGCTGGATGAGGTTCAGTAAAATGTCAGAAGAAGTTTGAAATGGTCCTAGAAGATTTTGATCAGAGTATATGTATAAAAACCAGAGCTGGCTCTCTAGTTCTGCAATGTAGGGACAAACTCATGTTGGGGAAAGTATTCTCCAAATTCATATGAAAAGCAGGAAAATACTTAACACATTAGGTATTTTAATAACCTTTTCTATTTTCTTGATCAGATCATAAGCAAAAGTACTATCCATTGCTATTGTAGTAAAAATTTCCCATGTGCTCCAAAATGATGGGCCCAGTCTTGGTAGTTCAATGCAATCACCACACAGGGGTGATGAAAAATCAGTTCTTTGGCTTCTTTGAATTAATTAAAAAATTAAGTTCTTAAAATAGTTTATTATTACTGAGGAATGTTAGCAGCATTTCTGTTGAGTGTATAGATGTTAGTGTACATGTTATTGCAGACACTACATTAAATGAAGGCATACAGAGATGTACAGATATTCTGAAACTATGTGAGTCAATGATGAGGTGAGGCAGTGATGCGGAAGTCTTGAATTTAGTCTGCTGTGAAGCAATCAGATTCACTGTATTTCCGAGTGCAAAGTAATGCAAATCCTTTTGGGGTTCACTGGACATTATTAGCTGTATTTGAGGATGAGGGGAGAGACATACTTTTTCAGTTATAGGAACCTGAGTTGCTGCTGCTGCTAATTGACTCAGTTAAAAATACTTTCCTGCTCTGTAAGAGGAGCTTCTATAATTTGAAACATGTTTAGATACTTTTATAGCCGTGGATTACTAAGGTGAATGATGGACTCCACACTGTGTTAATATTGTCCAATTCTGGTGGAAGAGAGAATTTTTTCCAGTTCTCTTGATATTTCTAGTTGTCATGGTTATTGTACTGTGACAAAATTGATTTCATTTCACAGAATTTTCTTCATTTTACAAAAATGGAGAAACTGATTTTGCTGATATTTTAGTTTTGTAATGCCTGTCTTTGTAAGAGGAAACCACATTGTTGTGAAAGCCTTTGGATGCAGTAGTATGAATAACATCCTGTGCCTGGAAGGCACTGTGAGCCACCGGAATCAATCCAAAAACCTTATCAAGTACAAGGAAACAATGAAATGAAACCCATTTATCTGAACCGGCAGTAAAAATGGACACTCAATTTAACCCCGTCAGTGCCAGCACAGCAGTAGGAGAAAGTTTTAGGCTTCTTCCCTTCTTGTTTCTCTTCTGTGTGATGCTAGGCTTTTCACAGAGGGAAGGTGTGTTCATATTTATGCACAGACATGCATGTGGATGAACTCTACAAGCCATCTTCTGTTTCAAACAGAAAAATCAAAATCTTGTTTTTAATTAAGGTTGAGAGAACTAATATTACCAACATGAAAAAACGTAGTTTTTCGTGTAATTTCTCACTCCTAATATAAAAATCAAAACCCAGTCTCTGACACAGTCTTAACCCTGTCTGTATGACTTGCTTTACAATAGGAAAGACTAGATGGAGTTTGTGTTTTGAAGGATTATCTGAAAAGCAGTTTTGGCTTCAAATGTGATCCGTTCTGCTCTCTCCACAAGCAGATACCTACTAAGACAATATTGAGTTTACATTGTTCTGCGTTTGTCTGTAGCAGGCTCACTGCTATGACTGCAACTTCTAACAGGTTGACTGTCTGAGTATTTGCCTGCTTTTGTGTCTTGCTCTCCTAATGTCTGAAGCTGATTAAAATTGAGAGTAAGTTAAGTTAGTTTGGATATGGCTTGCAGTGACTGTGCTCTCATAAAGCCCCAAACATACAGATAGGTTTTTAGATGCAGCACAGATGCTTTTCATGTGCTATTGGTAATTGCTTGGCTAGAGGCTCCAGAATCTTGGAGATTTTGGCTATGGTTAATGCAATATTAATAAAAGTGAGTTTTATATTAGCTTTTATTAGTACTTGCATTCTAGGATCATTTTCCTGCCTGATAGCACTGCAAGAAGAGGAGATGGTTTTATTTTAACTTGTTTTCATTGAGTAAGAGTCCACTGTGGTCCTGGCAACTTGCTCTAGTTCACCTTCCATGAGCATGCAGGTTGGACTCAAGGGATTGGATCTCAGGAGATCCATGCAGAACTTAATGATTCTTGGACTATAAACAACAGGCCAGAGAAAGTAACTATGGATTATGGTAAAATGAGTAAATTTAGTTTAAATTAAATCATAAAATAAGTGATTTTATCAATTACAGGAGAGAATATGAATGTACAGTACATTCAGCTGTATAATCATAGAATCATTGGGATTGGAAAAGACCCTTAAAGCTCATCAAGAGAAACCATAAACCTAATTCTGCCAAGTTCCCTACAAAACCCCAAGTGCCACATCTAAACCTGTTTTAAATACCTCTGGGGATCATGACACAGCCACCTTCCCTGGGCAGCCCATTTCAATTCTCAGTAATAGTTTCAGTGAAATTTTTCCTAATATCCAATCTAAACATCCTGGCAAGACTTTCTATTGTCTGATACTGATACTGCTGATACTTTGGAAAAGAGGTTGTCACCCACCTTGTTACAACCTCCATTCAAGTAGTTGTGGAGAACAATTAAGTTCTACTGATCCTCCTTTTTTTTCAGGCTAAACAAGTCCAGAGCTCAGGGACTTGAATGAGAACTTAGGAGAATTTATAGCTATTTAGCTGGATGAAGCTTGGAGAGAATTTAGAAATTAAATAGCAGGGCCTGTAAATGTACATGAAATGTAATTAATGTTAGTGGAACTCAGAAGAAAAACTAACATCTTTTAGGATGGAATTTGACAAGTTTGTAGAAGGCATTCCTGAGTGGGACAGTAATGATATCAAGGGAATGAACTTAATTACCCTGGGTAAGTCATTACCCATTTGTGTTCACATATATGAGTCTGATGGCAATATTGGCAGAGAAATCTCATTTTGTTTTCCAAATCAGTACCAGAAGGCAAGTAGGCTGTTGGGCATTACAGGTTTGTTCTAGAATTTTCATGTTTTTAATGAACAGTATCATTTTGATCTGGTAACATCTACATTTGTCATTTTATCTTTGACTTCTTCAGAAAGCAAAATAGCTATAGCAAGAATTTAGTTGTCCCAACTGTAGTAGTTAGTATTTAGAATTTAGTAGAATTTAGTTAGTAGTTAGTATTTAGGCTTATCTTACCGTGTAATACATTTTGGATAGACAATGGGAATATGAGGTTTTCTTATTTTGTTTCTTGGTTATAACCACATCATAAACACTTGGAATGGGGATTTGGTACAAATAAAACACCTAAAATTTTGGATGCACATGAGAAAAATGCTATGTATCTGTAGATCACCTTACAAAAGGTGATCCAATTACAAAAATTGCTGAAAGATCTGCATGCAATTTCAGATGTTCACTATTTTATCTCCTCAAAGTAAGCACTAAATGCAATGAACATGTTCGATGCTGCAGTCCTGTGTAGTATGTGTATAACTATAGGTAAAGCTGTGTGGGGAAAAAGGTTGTAATATGATGTAAATCAAGGTAAATGCTGAATATGTTCCAAATGAAAGTATTTAGTGAAGGAAATAACATGGTCTGTCTAAGGAATATACTGTAAATGCCATTTTTGGTGTTGTTCTGTTGTTAATAAGAAAAGAAGGATCCATGATGGTGAAGTGTCCAAAGAACTGTCTAAGGAATATACTGTAAATGCCGTTTTTGGGGTTCTCCGTTGCTAATACGAAAAGAAGGATCCATGATGGTGAAATGTTCAGAGACATCTAGCCTGTAAAAGTACTTTATAACCTGTGACAAAGTGGTCTTGGGAGACTTCCAGATGCCCTCCCAGCTGCTCTTGCACTCCACCTTCTCAACAGTACCATATTGGTGCCATGATTTAGTTGAGGTGTTAGGGCATGGGTTGGCCTCTATGATCTTGAAGGTCTCTTCCAACCTAATCATTCTATGATTCAGTACAGAGGAATTAAAAAAGATGGAAAAGCTTGTGGCTGAGATGAAGATGAGGGGCCACTTACCTATTACCATCCTGGACAAAACAGACTTAGCTTGAAAAAAAACAAATATAACACCACCTTCCCTTGTCCCCTCTCTTTGCCAGGCTCAACCTCCCTTCATTCTCTTACCCCTTCCCAACTCCTAGAGATGCAGGAGGATGGGGAATTGGGTTACAGTCAGTCCAAATCAGTTTCTCTCTGCTGCTCCTACCTCCTCATACTTTTCTGTTCTAAAGGCTAAAGTTCTTCAGTGACAGATTGCTCCAACCTGGGACCTTCATGGGCATAAGTAGCTTGCTCCAGCAGGGGTTTTCCATGGGCTGCAATTTTGTTCAGGGAGCATCCACCCACTGCAGTGTTGCCCTTCATGTGCTGCAGGGGCTGTCTGCTTCTTTCTGGTGCTTTTCATGGTTTGCAGGGAATTTCTACTTTAATATGGTCTTCTGGGCAGGCTGCTGGGGGAAGCTCTGCTCCAGCCCTGGAGCATCTTTCCTTTCTTCTCCATTGTCCTTGTTTGTGGGATTTTTTTTTTCTCACTCCTCTGATATCCTCACCTGTGTCCTGCAGTGGGTTTGGAGCTGGCACTGGCTTCTCCTCACCCCCCTTGCCATATGAAACCAATACTGAACATCTCATCAAGCCTCTGACATCTGCAATAAAGCCAAGGCAACTTGGAATAATAGCCTAAAAAAAACTGTTGAAAGGGCAATACACTGAACTACTGAACTTTATTAGAAAAATAAGGAAATTAAATACTTTCTCTGGTCCTTATTACAGTTTTTGGCATTAATCAGTTTCAGTTAGTTTCTAGACTGGCAAAAGTAGTAGCTGATTTTATTTTTTTTTTAATGCAGGAGTAGTTTTGATTACCTATTTTATGTAACACTCTCAGAAATTCCTTCACAATTTGTAGTCTCTTCAAATCTGGGATATTCTCTCTCTCTAGTGCTATTAGTTTGTGGCACTTGAACATATAGCAATAGATGAAGGACTTGAGTTTCCTTAATTTGAAGGCTATTACTTTGCAAGTGAAGTTCCATTCCCATCCTGGTGACTTGTTTTGTAGATGGGAAGCAGCTGAGACCACTGTAAGAATGGCCACAAACACAATATGTAGTATGTATTTTCCCAAACATACTGCATTTAAAAAAAAAAAAATCATCCTTTTGGTAATATGTGTTTTGGTGACAGTTGGTTTTAGAAAGCACTTAAAAATAATACAGGCAAACAGTGAGGATTTCACACTGTCATTTGGATAAGCTCTGTTTGGTAAGGCAGTTATCATACTTATGTGTCCTAACACTTTGGAACATGGCTTTGGTCTCTTATCTACTTAAAGTAAACTCTAGTTTAAAAATTGCTTTTCATGCAGTAGTACTATGTATACAAATTCTTAGCTAAAGGGAATAGTTTGTATTTTCAGAAGGATTACCCCCAAAAGTTCTTCAAGCTCTGTCCTGTGTTATGACACATCTGTTTTTTCAGTCGTGGGAATAAACTGGAATGTTTGGGCAACAGTTTATTTTTCAGAACAATTTGTGAACCAGAACTATATTAAAAAAACTCTAAAAATCACTGGTTACTTTTCTTTCTGACCTTCAGGTAAATCTAATGAAGACATACACAGATATATTAAGAGGCTTTTAACAGGTATCTTAAAGCACTATTTTGCAGGTTTTCTCTTACCAACAATTCAGTTTCTTCAAACTGAATGATTGAGACAGAGGTATTTCCTTTTCTTTTTTATCAAGGTAGGTGGAAGTGATTAGAGTAAATTCTGTCATCAGTTCCTAGTATTGTACTTTTATCTTGAGTCTTTAATAGGTTGGTTGTGTCAGCACACACTCTAGGTCAGCCCTTGATCTCTTCAGGCAGCTGTAGGCCACCCCTGTGCTCAGAGAGATGAGGTGAGGTAGAAAGGTTTTTTTGAGACTGACACAGCATTGTGAGCTGTTACCGTGTCTGATATTTCTCCTGAATTTTCATGTCCAGGAGTAATTTCAATCAGAGCTTTAAGTGAAATGTAAAGACGTCTAGTTCCCGGTTCCAAGTTAATTTCATCTGTTGGTATTGCTGCTGGCCCGATCTGAGGACCACAGTCCTGCTTTGAGTGCTGAGTCACACTTTTTCAAAGGTAGAGAATTTTCCATGTGGTCTGTTCAAAACTGTAGATCTCTAGAGAAGAAAGGGTTTCTGTAGCACTGCAGAGGATCCGTGAAAAGGGAAAAGGTGTTTTGATTCTGTGTAAGATGCATATGGGCCTTACCACGTACTGCCACATGATGATTCTTGAGCTGGAGTCCAGGACTGGAGAAAGGTGCATTATCTGCCTTTCTTGTGAATTTTTTCTTCAGTGAGTATTAAATCTTGAATATAAGTTAAGAAAAACTCATTATGTTGGCATATTGCTGAAAGCAATACAAGACAAGAAAAATAAATGTTAGCTGAAAAAAGGAAGCTTGTGCAAGACTTCTCTTTGAAATTGCATTTACATTAAAATTCATGCAGCTCAGTATTCTGCAGCTGACTACCCCAGCTTTACCTTTACATTAACCTACAGGTAACTTCTGTCAGAAAATCAAATGGGGAAGAATGAGTGTTTAGAAATAAATCAATTTTAAAGATTGAACGTTTGTACTAATCACAAGTTAAGTAAATAGACCATCCATTTCCAAGTCAGTCTTTTGGGTACTTGCATTTAGGTAAACATTAGTTATAGGTTATTGATATTAGTAGTTGAAATCCAACACTGTACAAAGTGCTTTAGCAACAAGGACAAAAAAGTTTATTTACATGTTTACTGTGTGGTTAGAAAGTTTAGATAAGAGAATAAATGAGTTGTATTGAGAAGCATTATAAATGAAATTGAGGGATACTGCTTTAGAATTTTGATTTACTTTAGATTTTTATGTCTGGTTCAGTCGTAACTTTTTTGTTCTAGAGTGTTGTAAGGTACAGAAAGAAGGGCAGATATTTATGTTAGCTTGTGAAAGATAAATTATAAATATAATGTTTCATAACTTTCATCTACTTGCAGCCCACTTTGTCAAATATATTTGTATTTGCTAGGCTTCGGCACCCTGGACCAATTTCAGCCAATCTGTGATAGAAGGCAATTTAAACAAATGGAGACAAGCAAGCCACAGTAAACATGGTATAGATGCAGCTTCTCTTCCAAGTTTGTGATTTACAGCCAGCACCAGAAGATACCTAAGGTGATAAAGTGAGGAAGGTACAGTCTTCAGTAAAAGTGACCCAGGACTCAAGATGAAAGGTGATTTCCTTTAAAAATTTCAGTTCAGAGCTAATTCCTGCAAGGAATGTGAAAGATTCTCTTGTTGCTTTTTATTTCATAAGATTTTTTCTTTTGGAAATGGATTATTCTCAGAACAGCCTTCTTCTAGTGCTGTAGCTATCCTTGGGAGTACACTTAGAGCTGCTAAAATAAACAAATGTGTATTTTTAAAAGATTTGGTTACTTAAACACTGGCACTTTATTTTCTGCCAGGGATTTGGACAGTCCCATAGCATATGTAACAGAGCATTCCTGACAGAGTTAAACACTGCCAACATTTGCTTATGCTGGCGATCCCAGCTGTGTGCTTTCAAAATGGAGCACATGGTGGGCCAAATCCTGCTTGCTTTGTTCGATAATCGGCTCTGGGCCAACAGATAGGAATTGATAAAAGGTTTTTCAGAGCTGAATGCATGAACTGCTGCAACTTGATCACCAAGTCACAGTTCTGCTACTGGGACCTGTGTCCATTTGTCTTTGGATGTGATTGATATGAATCAGGCATAAAATACGTCCTCGCCATTTATTTAGTAGCAATTATTCGAAACTGTTTTAGTAATACAAGCAGGATTTTGTAAACCATTAACAATTTGAGCTAATAGATGTTTAAATCTCCCAAGGGTACATAATTAAGCCATTTGAGGAAACTGCATAGACAATGCAATGGGCCACAGGAGGTCTCCGGACTCTGTGCTTCCACAGATGACTGTCTCTGACAACAATGAAAGGGGTAATATTTTGTAGGTAAGTGCAGGCACACAGACAGTTAATATTGTACCTTGATTCTTGTGTAAGACAACTTTATTTTGTCACTAAGTGATCACCTGCGTAGCTTAGATCTTGGGTTACAACTGAGATAATGAACAGGTACTGCATAGCTGCTGTTGCCACTCTGTCTGCACACTAATTTATCCTGTGGTAATTAGAGAATGAACAGTGCCTATATAAAGGATAATGGTATGGATCACAGTCTGATAACAACTAGCTCTGTGAAGACCTCCTCTTTATCCCAAATCCTCCATGCCTCCTTTTGCTTCATTGAAGGTGTTCTGCTACTTTGTGCAGTATAGATTGAGCTTCATCCCCTGCAATCAAAGAAAACCTATTCAGCCTATTGAAGTCTTTCAAAGGTCACTTAAAAAGCAGTACTTGACAAACTGAACTAAAGCAGTGGTTGCCTCTGATTTATTAGTTTTCACAGCAGTCTGCTGCTACACCCTTTTGGTTTTCTCTTAGGCGTAGTTTGTTGCTTGACTCTGGGGCATGAATGGATCATGAACAACCCTGCTGAGAAGGACTTGGGGGTGCCAATGAGGCTGGACATGACCCAGCCATTTGCACTTGCAGCCCAGGAAGCCAAGCATGTTCTGGGCTGCATCCAAAGCATCATGAGCTGCAGAGAGAGGGTGGGGATTCCACCCCTCTGCTTTACTTGTGCGAGATGCCACCGGGAGTACTGAGTCCAGCTGTGAAGTCCTCAGCAAGGGAAAGATGTGGACCTGTTGGACTGGATTAAGAGGAAGACCATGAAGATGATCAAAGTGATGGAGCACCTCTTCTATGAAGACAACTTGAAAGAGCTGGGCATTGCAACCTCTCAGTGTTTGAAGGGCCTTATAAGAAATGTAGGACTTTTTAGCAGGGCTTTTGTAATATGAAAAACAGAAGAAGGGTTGATTTAGATTAGATCTAAGGAAGAAGGCTTTTACAATGAGCATGGTGAAAGACTGGAACAGGTTGCCCAAAGAGGTGGTGGATGTCCTTTCCTTGGAGACATTCAAGGTCAGATTGGGCGTGGCTCTGAGCAGTCTGGTCTACTGGAAGATGTCCCTGCTCAGTGCAGGAGGGTTGGAGTACATGACTTTTAAAAGTGCTTTCCAACCCAAACCCATTATATAATACTATGTCTCAGAAAGCAAAAGATAAATTCTCTAATTTAGCTTGGGGCAGTGCTTTTAGAGTGTAGTACAGGAATGTGCTTGTAAGTGCATGCATACATCCACATCTTGTAAATATGTGCAGGGCATGACTTGATGCAAACTCTTTACCAATTTAAGATTACGCATGAGAAACATGGAGAGGGAGGCAGTTTTCTATGTTTACTTATTTATCTGGAGGAAAAAGATTATTTTTTTTGCCTAGATAACTTTGCTTGACTTAAAAAAAGTTGTGCAGAGGGAAGATAGAAAAGGCAAAAAGTATGATGTGGTCTGCTCCTTGAAATACAAACAGAGTGGAATTGGATGGTTCAGTTGGAAGGGACAACAGTTGTCTGGTCTAACTGCCTGACCACCTTAGGGATGAACAGAAGTTAAAACACATTGTTTTCCAAATGCATCTTTGGTGTATCAACCACCTCTCTAGGAAGCATGTTCCACTCTTTGTCTATAATTGGGAAAGAAATGTTTCCTAGCATATGAATATAAAGGGAAATAATGACTGGATACCCAGTGGTTTCAGTGGGTGTTTTTACA
The DNA here is from genome assembly GCF_014805655.1 of Passer montanus. Lineage (NCBI taxonomy): Eukaryota > Metazoa > Chordata > Aves > Passeriformes > Passeridae > Passer > Passer montanus. The sequence continues at coordinate 14,487,510 of NW_024360941.1, read as the reverse complement.
CAATGGAGAAATCTGATGATAAAAGTAGTAGGTAAAAATATAACACTGGATCTACTTTCAGTTAGAGGATAATGGGATGGTGTAGAGGAGAAATCCAAGAACAACTTCTATTTCCCAGTAGTATTTCTAGTTTTCCAAGCAATTTTTACCATTGTTTTCGTAGCTGCTCCCTGACTTGTATTCTGTCCCATGTTTTGTTACTCTCCTCACCTGTTTCTCAATACTTTGAGTGCATAAGGATTGGCAACATATGAGAAGGTGAAAAACCAGCAGGATGTAGGAAAAAAACCAGGTATGAATTATGAGAAATCAGATTTTTATTATTCACTTCCCCACTCTGTTGTCAGTCCAGTATTCCTGTAACACTCCAAAAATCGGTGTTCATCTTTATTTTTACTTAATAGTTGTCATACGTGGTGAATATGCCAGCAACCACACAGCTTTACAAGCTCCTCTGATCTTTAAAAGAGGCACGGTGATGCCATGAGGAACAAAGCAATCTGTTTTTAAACCAGAGTTTAGTTTTATATGTCAGGGACACTTAAACAGTTCTCTTTACCGCTTTATCTTCCTCCTAGCAATGCAAACATCCAGATTTCTCATCTATGGTACTTTAAACAAGTCTAAAGCTGTTATCTGGGAACCTTGTTGACAAGACCAATTATTCCCACAGTTTTAATCTCTCATTTTTTTTCCTTTGGTAAAATATGATTTTGGAGGGCAAAGGCTTTTATTTACTCTCCCCTCTCTGGCAAATGCCAGAACAGATCTGAAGACTGAAATAGAGATAGCAAAGGAAGTTTCAGATTTAGGTTAATCTTTCATTCTGTGTATTGATGTGCAGGCTTATACGTACAAGATTCTTGTCATTCTACTGTAGAATAATTGTAGTTAATTCTATTTCCCTAGCAACTAATTTAAGGTAGTTACCTGCAGCTTTAATGTCTGCTTGCTCTCTTCCCTGGCAACTATCAGAGCAGTATAAACCAGAAAGCAGTAGCTACTTTTGGCATTAGGTCTGTACTGTAGGCAGCTCATGCAGTAGTGCCAGGAAGTGATTAAAGAAGGATGTCAAGGAACGCAGTATCTAATTTGGGTCTGAGTGCTCCCATATCAACACTCTACCAGTGTAGATCATAAGCAGAGGCAGAGATGATAAACAGATGTTTGGTGAAGAAAATAACAGCTCAACCAGATGAAATAAAACCACAGGACAGTAAGCAGCATACTGTCATTGTGAAGCTACTGCACCATCTTTTCCCCTTTGCACTGGATCGGTCCAATTTTTGTTTGACATAGCCTCTGTTTCTTGGCATAGTTGGGTGTTCTGTCTCAGTGCTTGATGGTGAAGCTGCCTTCACCTGCTGCCTCAGCAGCATACTTTCTTAGTTAGCCCAGCATCTATTGTCTGCACTATGTCAATTGCAGGTGCTTCTGCTACTTCTTCTCATAAATAAATGTTGATGCCTGATTTTGTAATGTGCTCAGAGATGGAAAAAAGCCTTTCTCAAACAGAGGTAAGTTGGCTCCACAAGCATTTCTTTGCTGTCTTACAGTGCAGTTGCAATAAGACATTGTGTTATCTTGGAGCTCAGAATCTCTAAACCCCTTGCAATCAATGCAGTCTTCAAGACAGAGGAAGTTGAAAATGGAGAATACATCTTCCTTTTCACTTAGGATGTAAATAACATTACAATATTAATTGAACCAGCAAATATTTACAGGATGCAGAAAATAGTAATAAAAGATACTCAGGAAGTTGCAGGTTTAATTCCTCTGAGTTATCTATTATGATGTCTGCACTCTAAACTGATCTCTAGGATGGGTTTTGAAGTCCTTTGGTTTTTCCCTAAGGCAGGTGACAATGTTCTCTCACAATGTTCTTTCCCCTGGGAGAAGTTACTTTGTTGTGCTTCTTTTCTCTTCAATGGTGATGGGCACACACAAATCTGTACTTTTGGCCTTTTAGCTTCTGCATAATGAAAAATAGATTCTGTATATATAGAACATAATATAACAAGTGAAGGATTTATTAGATAACTTTCTAAAGCAATGCTTTTAAAATTTACAAAGGAAATGGTAGAATTACATAGAAATGCTCAATTCCCTTAAACTACAAGGAGCTTTTACCTCTTCATGATACTAGGAGGAAGTTTGAAATTCTAGCAAAGCTTATCCTGTCTACAGCAGAAAGAGAGTTGTATTAATCTCCTGCAGAGATGTAATTCTTTAGGTACTGATGAACTGCTTTTGTATTATAATGCAAGAAACACGAAGATGGTCTTTCCTTTTATAAGAGCTTTTTAAAGATTTTTCTACCAGTACAGTCAGGTAAGACCTATTGGAAATAATCTTAGATATGGATTGAAAAATAAGTCTCTACAGAAACTGTTAATAAAAGCATGCTGTGTAGTCCTTTTTTCCGTATTTTGTGAAATTTTGAAGCATTAGAGGCTGATGGAGTAGAGTGGAGGATATGGTGCCATACTGGAAATAAGAAATGGAGGAACTTGTATTTTGAGCAAGAGGCAAATGAAGATCTGTGTATATTCATTTTTGACTTGGCCTGACAAGCCATGCTGTAGCTGTGGAGTGATGTCTCAGTAAAAGACTACTAGCTAATTCACTGACCCATATCCTGTTCATCTGACATGATGCTTAAATGATTGTCTAGATGAAGACTGTTAATGAGCTCCTGCGAGCTTAGTATTATTAACAAAAGAAGAGCAAATACTGCTGGTTGTCCACACAGCAGTTGTGTAGTTGTTATATCCAATTAATATTTAGAAAATACTTTGGTCTTGGATATTTGCATGATGCCAAAAAATAGTTAGCCAGGGAAAGTATTGTTTGTCTGGTATTGAGCACAAAAAGCATAAAGGCTGGACTGATGCTGTCTGAATTTTTCAGTAGTTTTATATGCAATATAATAGTTGCTAAGTAAAATACAGTAACATTGAAATGCAACAAGATCTAAAAAATATGGGGAATTGTGTATCAAAAGGCTGTTAATATACATGATACTTTCCAGGCAAATATGCATAGGGAGTTACTAATATAAGGACAGGAACACAATTCAAAGGTCCTAGTATGGGCTAAGGTGAAAGGATATTCTGAGAATTAATGTGTGTTCTGAAACCGAGCCCCTTTGAGCCCTGGGGCATAAGTAATGGGTTTTCTATCCTAAAACTCTCCAGAATACAGACTTTACTGAACAGATGAATGAAAGTGAGTTCAGCACTTAACACAGTGTCTCAAAGAGGATTTTTAAAATAGGAATCATAAGAACGAATACTTACTTGATGCTTTTTTGCCCTTTCTGCTTTTGTCTCTTCTCTGCTTCCCCCCTGTATGGATATTCCCCATAAGTTTTTTCTTCATTCCTTCTTTGTAATTTAATTTTTTTGGTTATGGTTTTTTGAGGGGTGGGTCTGCTTCCATCCTTTCCTCTACCTTTTACTAATCTTAATAATAATATTAATACAGAAGGTTTTGTCAGATATAAATTGGAACCAGCAGTGTACAAGGTACTTAACTCACACCTTGCTCTCTTTACTCCCTTAGGTAAGTAATATGTCTGGAGAGAATAGAATGACAGATAATTGGGAGTTTTTCTTAACAACTGTTCGCTCTTTTTCTATGTATGTCTTTGCAAATGTTAGGTAGTAGAGACTGAGAGAATTTTTTGTTCCCCTCAATATTGAGAGACAATAACTAGGACAGAATTAATTAAACCTGGCTGAGGCTACATTAATTACCATTGATTGTTCTAAAAAGAGTAGCTAAAATCTTTGTGCTTACTTTGATAGGAATTGGACTTTATGTTCCATTCTTATCAATACTGATTATGATCTGTTGCTGTGAGTGTTGTCTCAAACACACCCAAGATGTGGTAAGTAAAGAAATAAACTAATTCAGGAACTGTGCGTTTGGAAATGCTTCAGGAGCATTTATCATGCTCCATAAAGCTTAGGCAGTGTATTTGTAATCCTGTATATTTATACACAATTTTGGAGTGAATAGGATCTGGAAGATTTTTTTCCTGCTTTTGAGGAACATATTCAGATACCACACTGTTGATGTACATTAGTATGTTAAATAGAGAAAAAACTCTGAACTTTAGTCAAATTTTAAAAGATGCACTTTGAAAGACAACAAAGATCTGTTCCACTCATCCAGTGGAAATAAATGGTCTTCATCACTGATACTGAAAGAATGAAATGTTTGTGGTTATTGTTTCATTTTCTCCTGAGGCAGTTTGCAGTGGGTCTGTTAAAATGCTTCTCTCTCCAAAAGGAGTGATTAAGGTTGTAAACTAACCTGTGAGGGAAGCTAAAAACCATACTTTTCCCTCGTTTTCCATATTGTGAATGTTTCTAGCTTCAACTTTCATGGACACTTCTCATTTTACATGTGGACCTGCACAGCTGTATAAATTAGTCTAACTTGATTTAATTGAGGTATGTATGCTAACAGGGCTTTCCACCAGCATTATATGTACCTCTGTACAGTGTGTTATTGTCACAGGTGTGCTAAAAATGACAGGAACCTGATGGAGTCACATCAATCAAATCTGACATTAGTGTGCTCTATTTTTAGAAGTACATAAGCACGTGATCTCCCCAGCTAGTGTGTTCATTCCTGTATTAACTCAACCAGTACTGCAGTAGGAATACTGTCATGATTTAATGCCAGTATATGTGACCCTGTGCTAAGCCAGAGGGATATACAACGCCCACTGGTGGTTGCTGTGCTCTGTAATTTAATTCTGTAATTCAGTAATGTTTAAAAAAACAACCAAATAGTTACCACATGGTGGAAAATTAGCAATAAGGGACTCAAATTTTCTTGTGGTATTAAATCTGCACATGGAAAAAGTTAAATATCATCCCCAATGCTATCCATGTGTTTAGTCACATTGAATGAAATGCTTATAAAGCACGACATTATTTAATGTTTATAAGGTTTCCCACAACCAGTAAAATTTATTGCAGTTGCTTTGAAAAGCTTTGTGCAGGTGCCTTTTGAGCTGAGCTCACTCAAGTCAGAATATCACACACACTATGTGCAGTTAGTCACTAGATACATAGCATGGTATTTAAGTAATCCCATAGTAAATTGATTTTTAGTAATCCAATAGTTTGGTGGGATCGAGTCTATGTAGCTCACATACAGAAATACTGAAATATAATCTTCAAAAAAGTGTGACATGAGAATTTGCTATGATGAAGAGTCTTTTGACATTGTACGAGGGGGTCTGTGGTTCTCTGTAGGAGTGCTCCTATTTCCTTATTTCTTTTCTCATCTCATTGTCCAGGGAAATAACTTCAGGAATACCAGCATCTGCACAGGAAAGGTACTAGACATTTGCTGACCTGGGTTCAGCCCTACACTGATAAGTGCTGGTACTGATACCTCAGGGATATTAATTTCAGGAGTCAGAAGGGGGGAATCACTTTTTCTCTGTTGGTATTGAACATGTAGTTGAACTTTCCTTTTCTCTCAGTGAAAGCTATTTGGTAAATTGAGGTAGCACAGTAATTTGCTGAGTATCCAAGGCTGGGGTGGCATATTAATCAAATCTTTAAATCTGTTTATCATTCCCTCTGTAATGTGCATGGTTTCCTTGAGTTTGAATAACAAGATTCCAGATTTTTTCTGTCACTGCTGTGATTCATCATCATAAAATGCAACCATCTCTCTTCTGGGTATTTTTGGTACATAGGTGGCGTTTGGGAACTTCTTGCTTTTCAGGGATTTAGACAGGACAGTATGCCTATATATGGAGTGTAGTTATTTTGTTCAGAAGTAAGTTGGGATTTGTTCCCAAACATTAAGTGAGAGGTTCCTATGGAGCCTGAAACTCAGTTCTACTGTGATTCATATCTCTACCTCCCTCATCAACAAAAATGATGGTACCTGCTAAGGGAAATTCTGAGGCCATTTTTACCTTTCTGAGTCTGTGGCAGAACACTATAGAAAACTGTCCATAAGGACAAGAGTGAGGTTATTCTCTAGTCCTTGGCTGATCAAACTTCCCTGCCCACTGACTAGTGCATACTCAATTTTCCAGCTAGGGTTTCCAGGAAGAGAGGAAAATGGACTTTCAGATACCAGTACAAAGGCAAGTGAGAATCAGAACTGACTATTTATCAAACACATAAACAGATGCATCCCTTCTGTGGCTTAGAGGTGGCCCATCCACCTGTCTTAGGTAGTTTTGATGTGAATGAGCTCCCATGAATGGGACTCTTGCCATGTTAAAATCATGTCTGGTAATTAAATGTCAATTCAGTTAAAGTATTTAGACTGGAATTGGGTAAGGAAGAGGCTGTTGCTGCTCATTGCCCACATAAGGGTCTATTGGCATATGGCTCTACCTGCTTGATTCCTTCCGGGTTGCAACCAGTGTGGAGCCTCATGGCAGCAGAACACAGCAGCCCCCCAGGCTGGCCCCTGACCGGCGAGGGGGCATAAGCCACCCCTTTGGGGGTCCCATGGGTAGTGAGAACATTACCCCCCATGGTAGTGAGAACGTTACCCCCCAGAACGTTATCTGGCCTAACCACCTGGGGAGTCAAGGCTTATGCTACTCTCAATTAATAGGTTTTGCCCCTAGTACTCTAATGGTTACTGTGGGAATTGCTATCCTGGTTGCCTCCTAAGTCCCATGGCAGCTATTGACTTTTTGTTAGAATTCTCAAATTTGCATTTGATAGTGAGGATAAACAATATGTTGGCAAGAAAGGGTGTGGCTATTTAAATATGTGAATATATGGTAGACTATGGTGTCAATTTATAGCCTATCCTGTGTACTTGGCAAGTGTCTGTATGGCTTTCTTAGACACCTAAGGCTAATGTAAGTTGCTTATTATTGGAGCAAGCACAGACAATTTATTTTACATTTTTTATAGTAAGCAAATCCTTTCTGCTGGGGCGATTACAACAGAATAGCTGATTAATTCACAATGTGTGATTTAGCTGGTGTTTCAGTAATTTTTTTCTCCATCCATTCTCAGAAGGCTGACCGGTCCCCAGTCTCATCTTTGTCCATGAAAATTAGAGCTTGATCAGTCTTTCCATTGACATTAGTGTGCTTTGGATCAAGATATTGCCCTTTTATCTGTGTTAATATAAGCCCTTCTTGCTCTGAAAATGAAGTCCGGTGATTGCTTTCCATCAAGTTTTAGTAGCTCTATATCCTTGTAGATATTAATCTACTTGTAATTGGCTTGATTTTTTTGTTGTTGATGTTTTCTCTAGTATTTACTTCTAATACTAATTCTACTTGTAAAAATAATTCTCTTACTGCACACCCAAGGCTTGGCCAAAGGAAAGTCTTTAAAAAAAAAGAAATCTTAGTTGGCTAAAAGTCATTAAAAACAATAAGGACAGATTCTTATAGTTTTCTGTGTATTGAGGAAGAAAATCTGAAGTCTCAGAGGTACGGTTCAATGTGCTGCAGTATGATCAATACCCCTTGCTACTCTTCCAGTGATAATATCTTCTTCCCAGAAACTGCTTTTTGGCTGGGAATGTTTAACCATATATCACCTCCAGACAAGTGGCAGGTGATCAAAGCCTTGAAAAGCTGCTAAATGTAACTACCTAAGTGTCAGTGGTTTGGATATATTTTTTTTTCCTCAACCACAGCACTTTTTTTATTCTGAATTTCTTTAGTATAAAAATAGAACCAGAACAGAAATTGTCAGAAAGCTGCACAGTGCAGCCACTTCACTTTTGAAGCTGGTTCTAAGATTTTTGTAATACTTTTTGAAAGTCAAACAACCAGAGTTGTCTTCACAAGCTAGACTGACAGTTCTTCACAAATAGTGATTCTGTAGTGTACTGCCCTTTTCTGTCATGTAGGCACACACCAATGAGGAGGTTATTTCCAGGGGAGTCTGAAAATATAAGTGGAGGTTTAGTAACAATATTTTTCAGACATTAGAGAGGTCTTTCAGTATTCCTTTTCTGCTTTTGAGAAAAGCTTCCCAGATTAGAATTTCCTATCTGAAAATATAGGCAGGTGAGACATAAAAACTGTATTAAAAAGAACACAGTAGGATGTACAAACTATCCAGCTCACCCACAACCCTTTACTGAAAATGACAGAAATCACAGATGTATTTTCTCTTTTTTAAATTGAGAGATCCTTTATTCAAGTTTTGGCAGAACCAGAAATAGTGATTTTACAAAATAGATATACATAATGCAGATAGAGAATGAAAACATTTAATTATAGTCAGTATTATATATTATATATTTATAGCTCTTATTTTTGTTAATAAGTTTACTTGTGCTGTGCATCATCACAAAATTAACTCAATTCAAATATGTTTGAAGCATTTGAATTCCCCTAAAAATCTTGTCAAGAAAACAGAAGCGGAGATAATCCAGTTTTGGGGTAAGCATTCTGTTGGACTGGTTACCACCATACTCGTTTTATTCATCCTCACTGCTGAAGTTTGTATTTACACCCTGAAACACATGAGTTATTTTAAAGAGACAGCATTGTCATGCTGGATTTTTTTGACTGGAAAAAACCCTTTGATTGAAACAAGTGAAAATTAAAATGTTTGTATTACAGACTGAAGTGATTTGCCTATCCACGATGTTGTGCTTGGAGCTTTCCTATGAGAGCCCCAGGACCAGCATTGTTTTCACTCATTTTACACTGGAGTACAAGCTCAGAATAACTCTTCCATTTGAAGCAAAAGGTAGAAGAGGAAAGCCTGTGGTCCACAGAGAGAGCATTGACTGCTGAGGAGGAGGCAGAGCAAGTCTGCTGATCTTTTCCACACGGCTGTGCTTATTAACATCTCTGAATTGCATACTCAGTGGAGGTTCACTGAATATCTATTTCCTTTCCTCCTCTGCTCTCACACCCCCTTGGGTACTTGACTGAATAACGATTATGGTATTGATGCATGAATTTGTCTGCAAATCTCCATGGCAGGGGTTATGAAGGAAGGTGGGTCAGGCTGGAGCTTTATAAATGCCATGTGAAACCTTTTGCTGAAATCAGTGGTTAAAATGATCATTTAGTGGGATTGGAATTTTAACTCATTCATCTGGGATCTTTGGATTTGTGTTTTTAACCTTTTATATGTGGGGGAAAAAATTGTTCTGTGAACCAGCAGACAGATCTTCCTTTGTGATTGAGCATATAAGTAAAACATGACACTCACACCATTCACAACTGTTTTCACTTGAGGGGGGAAAAATACTGTGATTATTTTAAGTGTTTTGTGATTATAATGTCCCATTTCTTTAAGCCATATCTGCTGGAGGGTTACGTTTTGTAAGTGTGGCTGTCCAATGACATAAAACGTACCCAGATAAAGGCACAGGGAAAGAGTCTATACTGCCTAATTCAATTGTTTTAAAGTGAACTTGTTGTCTTTTTTCAACAGGTCATCTTCTCTCAGCACCTGAGTAGGAATATTTTATAGTGAGACACCTGTTCTGTATAAAAGTAATGCAAAATTGATAATATTTCATTGCATTTGTGCCCACTGAAATCTCCATGGAGCTCCAGGGGGATTCCACTCCTTTAGACTGCTGCTAGGAGCTATAAAACCACATGCCTTTAGTATTGCATGACTGGCTTCTTTGAAGGGAATCTGGTTCTATAAAAAATTTAAGTGATCATTTAGACAAGACATAATTAAGTGAACAGCACTAATGAAACACTGGAGAAGTATCATCAAATATGAAATTCCAAATGCCCCCCAATGGGCACTTGCTTGATGAATGACTGCCCAAAAGCACTGTCCCTATCTTTTGAGAACATGTATTCATTTATTTTATGCTTCTTTAAATAATGGGGCATCCATGATACCATTACATATTTCATTAGCACACATTTCCATCTCAGAGTTGTTCACTGAAGAATCCAAACCTGAGTCAATGTAGTAGAGACGTGATTTGTTCAGTATCTGAAAATCTGTGCTAGGCTTTTGTAAAAGTCTTATTTCTGAATATGTAGGCAAGCTCCTTTTTTTCATGTCTTTCTACAGGACAAAACTTGTCATGTAGTGTTAGTAGCTGACTAAGCCTCATCTTCTGGAAAAGGACCACTTGAAAGTACTCACCTCACGCATACTTCTTGTGGAAATTAATGCTAATTGGTGAACTGTGGCTCTGAATCTGAGAAAACCTGGGAACAAGTTTATGTAAGTGACTTTTGCTCCACTTATATAAACCATATAATGTCACAGTATGTTAAATTACAGTGAAATAACTATGGCCCTGCATTGGAGTGAAGCTTGGGAATAAATTTTTCCATGTTGTTGTGTGGCTGGATTTTCTAGAAAAGTTACTTAGAGTTTTTATTTCAATTTATGCACAAGACTAGAAAATACCAACCCTCAGGAAGGGAACAAAGGCAAACCTTAGCAAGTTTCTGCTTGGACAAGCTTCTTCATAGCAATGGAATTTTTGCCCTCATCTATTCATCTTTGGTAAAGCTGCTGCCATTCTTATATTTGTTTCATTCTACCAGTATAATTTCTAGCAGGCAAAGACTTGTTTTAAAAATAAAACCAAATAAACCCCAAAAAACATTTGGGAAACATTTTTATTTCCTGCTCTACCTGTCAATAGAAATATACAAAAGTATGGCAAGTAGGACAAGCTGCATATGTGAACTGGCCCTTGGCATTTTTACCTATGAAGGAAAATGCAAGGGATAAAAATATGAAGATGCCCCAATTCATGTCACACACCCATATCTATGAATACAATTATTCCAAGAGAGGACAACGGAGTACCTAATGGCTGAGATGTCCTTGGACCATTTGTTTCCTCAGTGATAGATCACAAGAAAAGGTAAAGGTCATAACAGAAGTAAATTCCCTTTAAAATAAGTGTTCCCTTTATGTATGTACATTTTAAAATATTAATCTTAAAGACACCATGTAGGGGTATATGGAGAAGTAACAGGGCAACACCAACAATAACAATTGAACAGGACAGCAGGAGTTGCATGAATTTTTCAGTATAGAAGAAAGCCACCCTCAGTGTTTTGTAGAATACAAAAGTGGCATCAAAAGTGGGGAAATAAAGTATGTTTTCATGGATGAAGAGCATTTTGTGGAAATTACTTGAGATTCAAGACACATCTCTTGAATGCTTATTGATGATTCTTTTCACACTGTCTTGGTGCAGTTGGAACTACTCTGCTTTCCTTATTCAAGCAGAACTGATGTTATTCTGATGTAGAATTCTACTAACCAAAGGGCATAGAAATCAGAAACAGGAGTTTAAAAAATCTGATCAGTAGAATTTAGCTGAGGAATATCAAAAGTTGTGTTTGTATTTAAAATTTGCTTTTTAAGTAAGATCTCAGAGCAACATGTTTAGGAGGGTTAGTGCACATGTGCAAACACACATATACTTGAAGACTACATATAAGTATAAAGCTATTAGAAGTAGCTACTGATAGAGGTGTGCCACTGTCTGCTGGCTTTTTTTTTTTTTTCTGTCTCTCTCTCTGTCAGAGTCTTGATTTTAAGGACTTGTTAGGCAGTCTGTTTTCTCTTGGAGATTTCAGGTTCATTTTGGAAGCCCAGCAGTTTATGGATGATTTTTAGCACCAATTAAGAACATAATACAAGAACAGGAACCTCTCATTTTAAGTCCTTCCGGAGCATCGGGGTTTAAAAATCCTTCTAGATAGCAGAACTTATTCTCCTAAATATTAAGGGATGCTTGAGTTTATTAAATTGTTTGTTCACTGGCCTATGTTTGCTGTTGAAACTAGAGGGATTAAGTGCAATCACCAGTATTTTAGTCTTCTGAAAAACTGAGGAGTTCTTTTCAACACTACTTTGACGTGAGTAATTGTTAGTGATGCAGTTGACTCAAGGTTCTTATCTGCTAGGACTTTAACTGCAATGATCAATCTGCTTGTCTGGACTCACCTCAAATGTCTTGTCAAATTCTCCCTCATATGGTCATATAAGCATCATTGTATATGTTACCAATACCCTCAAAATATTTCTAAGAGTATAGATATATACAAAACTATGAAGAGGTGATAAGTATTCCTAATGGCAACCTCGGAATCTTCAACAAATTGTTGCATTTGATTCAAGCAGAGAATCTTGCTTTTCTTTTGCTGAGCTTAACCGTTGTGTTCATATAATGTTGTAAGTACACCTAAATTTGAGCAAGCTGTGAAAATTTTCTTTTTTAACGCTTTTGAATTTTTTTTTGGGAACAAAGGAAGAGCCAGATGTGCTAAGGACTATTAGATCTTTTCTGTCTCCTTTCCTGCTACTGTTTTAGGAGTCATATTCATAGCTGAAAGTGATGTATGCAATCAGTTTTGCAGATACCAATGGGATTTTACATGGAATAAATTAAAAGAAAAAATAAAGTCTCGTCAGCTTTTTAAAGATGCTTGATATTTCTCTCTGCCTATGTTTACATTGGAATTCTACACACATACACATTTCAGTGGATTATCCTTTTACTGGGTTTCTAGGCATGAAATGTGTATAACTGAGCATAGCTCTCTCCCCTGCGAAGCAGGAAGCCAGTGTGCATTGTAGCAAACTCTGTTAGGTGCATTTTCAGGCTAGTCAGGCTTCAAGAAATAGATAGTTTTATTCTCAATGAAACATAATGGAAGGGCTAGATGGTGGCATTGTATATGAGGACTGATATGATGTCTCTAAAAGTCAGAGTTTCAAATGCTAGTTTCTGGTTGTGATAAAGAAAAGTAGCTCTTGTCCTGCTTAACACAAATCTTCTGATCCCTTCACAGAAATAAAAGTAATGTAGTGACATAGTTAATTGATTGCTCATTTTCTAGTTCATTATTACTGACATCAGCTGGCATTGAGAAATCCTTTAGGAAATTTGGAGAAAGATCTCTCTTCCAAAGAACCTTAGAAACAAAATTAGATGTGAAGTTGGCTTAGGTAATGCTGATGGTTTTCCTTTTATTTAAGTTTAGAGATGCCTGAATGCATAAATCTAATGTACATGATAAGACAAAGATGAACCTCAAGATATGAATGAGTTGGGAGTATTGTGTATCTTACATCTGTCCTGACATGATGGAAACTTAGGGTGTGTAAGAGTAAAAACAGAGCCTCAATCATTTTAGCACTCATTTAGCTGAGGAAGAAAGACATTTTTCTTACCATGTTTTCCCCTGAGTGGCAGCAGGAAGCACTTGATGTTCTTTTGGGAAAAGGCAGATGGGTTTTACAAGAGATTAATCTAGAACAGTGCTTGCCAGAAACGTCACTTAAAGAAGCAGATGGGATCAGCAACAGGGAATTTGACACCGGCAAGGGAGCCGACATTTCTGTCTTAGGATGTTGGGGTGTTGCAGAAAGTCCTGTGCCATATCAAACTGGCAGGCCCAATGATTGGAATAGCCAGCTCAATTAAAATGTGAATAAGTTAGGTTGTATCCTTCCCAATTTTTCTGTTGGATCTGAGTACTTTCCTAGATTACATGTCCCCTGCTTTAGGGAGACACATTTAGAATATATGCTTATATTTTCAAGAGACTCAATGTAAGAGGGAGTAAGAACAGTAAATTTTATTCTGTTCTCTGTCCTTTAGCATCTCATGTGCGTAAAACAGCTGAATGTCTCCCAGTATGGTGAGGCATTTCTCTGTGGAAAACAGTCTTTGACAACAAAAAGCTTAGCTTTTCTGTTCCACAAATGCAAAATATACTGTCAAAAATGTGTGTCTTTCAGAGTTTGTCTGTATCAGACTCGTTTGTCAGCCAGGAGCTAGCTGCACTTAAAGGTTTCTGAAAGTCAAATCAGGAAACTAGAATGTGGACAGTGTAAGATTCCAGAGAAAGCTCTGGGAATTACTGTGTATGAACGGAATAGTTGGTCTTGCTAGTGGAACCATAAAGAAAGGTTGCAGAAAGAATCAGATGGTTAGAGAGACAGTTTGATCAAAGAAATACAATATTCCTGAGAAGGCAGTCCTTGGAAGGAATGATGACTGATTATTTCAAAGCAGTGGGAAATCAGTAACATTTGAGCCAAGGGCAGTTCTTTAAGTCATCAGAAAAGAGTGCAGTAAGGCATAGCTGGTAAGCAGAAAAAGAAGTTCCCACTGACATTTAGCCTAATTGGAAAAAGCAGCAGTGGAAAGTGAAGAGGTGTGAGGTATTAAGAGAGATTTGTTAATGTCAAAGTATGGAAAATTTTCTTTTTTGTTCTCTCTAAAAGCTGCATTAAGGAAAGAGAAGTGTGAAAAGAAAGGCAGTACAGGAGAGGGGCCTAGGAATGTCAGCAGATTAGAGGAGGCGGTAATGTCTTCAGTGTGTTTTCCCATCTTAAGGATGAGGTGTCTACAAGTGTCAAGTTTAACCTTTTGTACAAAACAACTGTTACTTATAAAAATGGTAAAGAATGTAGGCTACAATGATGATTCTACAATGGTTTGTGATATTAACAAAGAGTGCTTTTGAAATTTAAAATAATAGATATTAGTTGTGTTTTGTCCCATACCCAGCTTTACTGCCTTTAAATGTTCTGCCTAAGGCAAAGGCAAACACTCATCTCTTTTTCTTTCCAGGAGGTGTGGCCAATAGTGCAGTGATTGCAAGTGAAAAGTTCACCAACAATGTCATTTCTACCAAAGTGGGGAAAATTCTTTGTCACATTTAGAATGTTGTAATTTTTATTTTGGACTGCACATGAGATCTCAATAAATTACACAGATTATAGTTGCATAATTGGAGGTTTTGACACAAAAGGGTACTTTAAACTTGAAAAATATCTGTATATAGATTTGCTTCTGTTGCATTTGTGATTTCAGTTGTAAATACTGCCATTAGAGTAATGCTAAGTTACCAGAAATGGCAAAGGAACCAGCAGAAGAGGTGAGTAAACAAAGTGAAGGCAGCTACTTGTCCTCAAGATTTAGGATCAGCTAAAGAATTTGGACTTTGAACACTGTCTTGTCAAGTCTGCTAATAAATGCATTTGAAGCTAGATCAGGTATCTCTCCATATCACTGTGTAGACATGGCCCTAGAAATAGGGAAGTCTTAGAATTTAAAGCTTAGGCTTTTGACATGTTTTTATGTCTGTCAGCAAGGAGTTATGGGGTATTGTCAGAGTATGTCTGTCTGCTTCTGAAAACAATTCTTCATTAAATGTTCTTGTATCAGTAATTTAGTGAATCACTAATGTCAGTAACCTTTATAGATTAATGGCTTTGAATTCTGCATCAAACAGTAACAGGAAAGCCACATATGCCAGTGCTATTGCAATAGAGAACATGACAGTCTGTCATGATTTTTTTACATGATGCTTTTCAAAATGCTAACAATTTTTCACAAGTTTTGAACTGGTACACAGCATTTTAAAAATTCTCTCTTCCTGTGTTGCTTGCTTAAAAAGTCCCCATAACTTTTCCTTGCATGGCAGAGATTTTCCTGCTTGGGAAGTTTTCCCTCATGTTCACTTAGTTTGTTTTATGAAGTGGAGTTCCTTTTACTCCTCTCTCTGTACCAAATTTCCTGATTAGCATAGCTCCAAGTGCCAGAAAGAAAATCTTTCTGGGCCTCCTGTACTGGGACAGGGTCTCATTTGCTGTGCATTGATGTGGCTCTACAGTGACCCTTTGGATTCAGGAGCGATGAGGATGTTAGGGTAAGGCACTGCCTGAGCATGTTGGCCAGTACCGACCACCCCATTCTGGCAGTTTTCCTGCACGCCCTTGAATTGCAATTACAGTTTGAAGATTGGTCTCAATGGAAATTCTGTTCTCAGGAGACATTTGCCTTACCATCCATGTGCCAATCCTGATGTTTGATGGGAAAGAAAGGATTTTCCTGTCACTGTCCTAATTAGACTTGTAAGTAAACAAAATGCTGTCTCAAAAGAAGGTTCAGCAAAGCCTGAATTTTGATACTAAAGAAATACTTCATGGCTGCTGCATAATTTCTTGCCAATTCCCCCTGACCATTCCTCTTCATTTTGGAAAAAAATCCTAAGAAAAATAAAAAGCTATGAAAATATTTTGTAATAATTATATGAATGTTATTACCTTGAGGCAAAGCTAATGACTGTGCTAACACATGGTGATGGGGGATTAAAAGTAAATGACATTTGGTTTCATATTTAGTATGAACTTCACTTTGTTTCTTCTTAAACTGATTGTGTGAAACAATATCAGTGATAAATTGCCCAGTATTTGTTAGAAAGGAAGTGTTCAGGATCTCATAATCTTGATTATAAAGTCTTTCAGCACATGAGTTGTAGCACTACTCTACAATCAATTTGTGTACATGTTCACATTCCAATTTAATAACACTGCAGAAACATCAAGTAGTATGGTGATTATGATATGGTGTTGCAGTACTCAGTGCCAAAGACGTTAACATCGTTTCTGCATGTTTCAATTGTAGAATATAGTATTTCTGCCTCAGCTTGTAGATTCTCAACTAGAATAAATTACAGACAAACTTGAAATCACTCTCAGTCTGAGTGTCTGCTATATTAATCACTAGAAAGAAAATGACCATGAACAACAAATGAACTTCAAAGATGTGGCAACTGTGGGATCTGGTGAAACAAGGAAATTGGGACAACTTGATAGAAACAAAAGAGCTGGAAGTTGCTTTGATACGTTTCAGGTCAACTGTTGGAAAACTTTGGAAAGAAATCAAACTCTCCATTCTAGCCTAATCAAATCAAACAAGGTCCTGTTTGTATCTGCTTGTCTGGCATGTTTCAGAAACTGAATTAAAATAGTGAAAGAGAAATGCAGAGAATAAGATGCATATAAATACATGCACATGTGGTAATATCTGTGGTGGGTGAGAAGTTTTTTTTTCCCCTAAGTAGCCACATGCTAGCTAGCAAACATAATAAGGTACTATTATTTTTTCATTTTAACTAATTCAGCCTTGTCTGCTAATTTTCTTCCTCAGTCCCCCTTATTTGAGGTACCAAAGTGATGAACAGGCTTCAGGAACATGTAAATAATAATAAGTATCTATTTTGATAAGCCTGACTGCCTGGCATTATTTGCACAAGCTGTATTTGATGGAAATACAATTATATTTTAATCCATTTAAGTCGGAGGGCATAAGGCTTGGTTCAGTATGAAACCCAAGCATGTATTTAATTTTAAACATGTGATTAAACCTGGTTATATGCTTAAAATTAAATGCTTTGCAGGTTAATGCCTAAAGTAACCAGGTTAAATAGACAGAAATATTGGAAAACACATATTAAAGTACTTGTTTGGTTTTATCCAAATACCTTTGCTTTCTCTAAATCTCTGCTTTCTATGACCTCTTAACACTTTCCTCCTCCAACCTGTGTCAGAAAAAAATCCAACTTCCATAAGAATGTGTCATAATCAAAAAGCTGAATTCACATGTAATGCAGGTCAAATCCTTGTCACGCTTGTGGCATTACTACTTATGAGCAAACACAACTATTCAGGGTTTATGCTAAGAATGCAGTTATATTTATGACTATTAGGAGAGCATCTGTTTTTTTTTCTGTTTCCATATTATGTACATATTAAAAAACAAAATGATAATATATCATATCTTACATGGGTATTTCATACCTCATACTCACAGAATTCAAGGGAGGGAAGGCCATTTTATATTGGCCAAATCCTCCCCTTAGATTACTGACTTCAGAAGCAGTGGACTCAGACTCTACATGTTGAGATTAATCAAGATAACAAGGACACATTTTTTTAGAACATAGAAGAGCAGTCAAAAGGATGACGACAGAAGTGTAATGAGGAACACGGAAAGGGAAAATGTTGGAAGACAGATTTAGGTAAAGTAAGGTGGAACAAAAGTAAATCTTAGAACAATGTAAAAGTGTGAGCCCAAAATACTGGAAATAGTCAGAATAAATGTGGGGTGAATTAAGGAAAGATAAACAGAAAAGATGGGACATGCTGTTGCCTAAAGTATCGAACTTGGTGCCAGAATACCATGATAATGTGAATTAGAGTGTTAGATCTCAGAAGGTGTGGCTGTGTTAGTAGGGGCTGGATTTTAATCATGGTCCTCTTGAATTTAATGCACAAGTCTCACATGATTTTACACTAGGCCTTATATAAAAAGTAGAAGCAACTATTCACAAGATTTAATTTGCTGCAGCATTTTTATATGAGTGACGTTGGGATTCTAAGACCAAATTCTGAAATGCCACAGAAAAGTAAAAACTTTTAATGGTTTTCAAGGAAATTATTAAGAATAATCTTGGTACTTAAAATATTATAAATACTAAAATACATTTTTAAAAATAAAACTAGGTGACTTAATGGTTCAGAAATAAGTTCAAATTCAAGAGTAGTTTTCTGTCTCTATCAACATACTGAATAAGAGAATAAACAATACTTTAGCAAATATGAGATAAACCACATTTGGAAAAAGTTAAGAATATTAATTAGATCTTAAAGAAATAGAAGGACTTAGTGGAAGATGTAGTATATGGAAGTTTTTGTTTGTAGATGGAAATGATGCAACATGATTAAAATTAATATGCAATTTTAACTTTGTAAGGGGTGAAAAATCATAAATTTACTGAATGTTAGTTTATAGCTTTCTGTCCTTTACAAACACTTCTAAATTATGGAACAACTGTTTGATATGAATGCTACCATGTTTTGACTGTTCTGAAAAATCTTAAGAGCTTGTTTCACTGTGAATTTCTCAATTACTGCGACTGTGACAGCTTCATATAGTGCATGTTTTGTGAAGCCATCAAAAATGTTTTTGATTTTCTTACACCCGTAGATTCACTCTCTTTTAGCAGTATAAATCAGATAGCTTCTTTTAGGCAAAATCACAGATTAAACAAAATATTTCAGAATGGCTCTACAGACCTGCTGCACTGAAGAGTGTGTTTGTTATGCATAACAAACACAAAATTATTGCAGCCTGAAGAGGGCAGTAAAGACAAAGCTTTATTTTCCTTAGCTTTTTGTTGTTTTCAGTCTATGCTGTATTCTGAAAGTGCATTACTAAACAGCACAAATTTACAGGTGTTATGTATTTCTGGAGCTTTGCTGCATTTGTTTATTCTGGAGAGGAGGAAACTTAGGGGAGACATTTTCCTTCTACAACTCCCTGAAAGGAGGTTGTAGACAGGTGGGTGTTGGCCTCTTCTCACATGTAACAAGTGACAGGACAAGAGGAAATGGTTTCAAGCTGCACCAGGGGAGGTTCATGTTGGACATCAGGAAGAATTTCTTCACTGAAAGTGTGGTTAAGCATTAGAATGGACTGACCATGGAGTCACCATCCCTAGAAGTGCTCAAGAAGGGACTGGATATGGCACTCAGTGCTAGAGTTTAGTTCAAATGATGGTCAGTCAAAGGTTGGACTCAGTGATCACTCCAACCTGAATAATTCTATGATAAAATATACCATCAGGTGACTGAATTCCTGTGTTGGGATTTATCTGACACCTTCATGGGACAGTGCAGAACTGGAAGGTGTCCATCACTTACAAAAGTAGATTGCAGGTAATGAAATCCATGAGCCACCCTTGCTTCAACTGGACATCCCCTTAGAACAAAATAACATTGAATACTGGTTTGGATTAGAAGAATGATTTTCCAGATTGCCAAAAAAATGAAATGTTGTTTTCATGTTTTGTCTTAACCATTTCAAAGAAGCAAAGCTCCCTTCAGAAATGGAACAGTGGGATTTTATAAGAGGAAGAAGGTTTTATCCTTTGTCCAGTCATCTGACTTGGGAGCTTCCTGACAGCCAGACTTGTATTGAAACTTAGGTAATTTTCCTTGTGTTAAGGGGTGGTGAATTTTATATAGTAAAAAATTATGTGTGTGTTGGGAGGAAACTGTAGAACAGCAGATACCTAAATTGTTCTGAATATTCAGTATGTTCCTTTATGACTAGGCATTGTTGTTCCTCAGGAGCCTGCTATTTGCTTTAAACTCAGGAAATAACATATCTTTTTAATGCTGACAGAAATGCATGTGTTTACATACTTTATTTGTATGACTACACACATGGCCAGTATTATGAAACTTACTTTTAAAGGTGTTTTGTATGTACAGATGTAGTGGGCTTGTGTGTATATGCATTATATATTGCCATATGGCTAGAGGATATTATCCATATCCATTAGGAAACGTCTTTGGAGAAATTCAGGCAAAAATAGGAACAGGGCTTGATTTCTCTTATTGAAGCAGATAATTGACAGAAGATATTGATTTAGTCAATAACTCCTAATCAAACAAATGATGCTGAAATGGATGATGTTCCATTAGTAAAGCAATGTCTAGCCAATGTAGGATTCTTAATATTTGCTTGCTGACATTCTCTCCCAAACAAGTCTTCTAACTCTTCAAAGCTATTTAGCTCAGATTGTCTTCAGATCCCTTCTCTAGATAACAATGCAAAGACTGCCAGGTACCCTCCCCATTACTGGGTAGAGCTGTGTCAGGGATGCACAAATTCTTTAGAATCATGGTAAAAAAGTAAGGTAGGAAGAAAATACATTGTGAGGGGACAGTACTGAGAGCTGAGAAAGAAACAATTTTCCATCCAAGAATTCAGAAAAAGCAACTTAGAATGTAACAGTGAATTCCTGTTCATGCCAATCTCTTGAAACTTGTAAATAACTGAACTATTCTAAGTTGAAAATTTCAAGTAATATTTTCTGAAAGAAAAGAAAAACCTTTGGGGGAGAGACAGCATTTTCACTAGTTTACTCTTTTGACCAAGACTCCCTATCCTGTAGGACATTTCCCTATGAAATGTAGTTCAGTCATATTCAAAACCTCAACAGATTTTTTTTCTAGATTTTTTAAAGTAAACGTCTTCCCAGTCAGATGTTGAAGCAGGTAGTGAGCTGATACAAACTGGAGTGGTTCCTTTGAAATACAAGAATCAGCTGGCTGAGGAAAGAGACTAGTACAGTTAAGCACATTTAATTGTTTGGAATGGCTTTATTTTGCTTGAGATTTAGCATTGGAAAAAACATAAGCAGAAGCTGAAAATAGTCCTTTCTCAGACACAGTTCAGTGAAACATTTAAACACAAGCTTCAGTTCATCCCTGTTTAATAATGTACTTAAATATTGTATTTAACTTTAGTCACATGCTGAACTCCATTTCTTTCCAGGGCTTTTATACAGAGCTTTCACTTTTACTCATATTAAAACGACAGAGTTGTCCACTTGCCAATATGTAGCTAAATTATATTTCTATTTTTAAAATGAGGTACAAAGACATATGAACCTCACACTTTGTTCTGAGGAAGCATAAAATAACACTGGAGTAATTTCTTCATAACCTCGAGTTTCCACTGACTGTATTTATTGGCTATATGTTTCAGGTGCCAATAAACAGAAACAAGTGCAGATTTGCTTGTATTTATTAAAAACACGTGCATCCTAGTAACCATCACTGAGTCACAGAATCTTTGAATCATTAAGTGGTTTGGGTTGGAAGTGACCTTAAAGATCACCTTGTTCCAGCACCTCTCTGCCATGTACAGGGACACCTTCCACTAGGCCAGTTTGCTCAAAGCTCCATCCAGCCTGGTTTTGAACACTTCCAGGAATGGGGCATCCACACCCTCTCTGAGCAACTTATTCCAATGTCTCACCATTATCACAGGAAAGAATATCTTCTTAATATCTAATCTAAATTTACCAAAAGTATCTCTTCTCATAATAAGAGTGTAAGATGTGTTTTGGCCAAAAGTCAAAAATAATAGCACATGTTAACCCCCTGGAAATAGGTCAATATCCATGAATAAGTTGACAAAATATTTTTTCAGAGCAGTTTTACCTGTATGTCCAAGGGACCTTCTTGGGGTTCCAACCTATTTTCTGAATTCAGAGATAGGAAATTTATTTTCCATTCAGGAAGGGAAACAAAAGCTTGCAAACAGAAAAGAAAAACTTACATGCTGCAAAGAAGATAGGATCAAAAGACATGCAATTGAAAAAAAAAAACAAAAAAAACCAAGAAAATTGAGAAATTTAGTGACTACAAGAAAATGGACTGGGATTACATGAGATGCAGTGCAAAGGACCAACATATGCCAAATACCAAAGCTTGCCAAAATTAATTGCCTTTGAAATCCTGGAAACAGAAAAGAAAGACTTACAAACACTCTGCAATGGAGATACGATCAGAGGAAGTGCAACTGAGAAAACAAACAAACAAAAAAAACCAAAACCCGAATCTGGGAAATTTAGTGACTACAAGAAAATGAACCAGGATTGCATGAGGTGCAGTACAAAGGGCCAAAACATGCCAAAACTAACGTCACAGATGTTGCAAAATCAGGAGAAAAAAATCAAGGAGGAAGACACAACTTAGAAGGGAAGATATGAGAGACATGGCATGGATACTGAAAAAAAAAAAAAATCTTTGCCAGAGTCAAAACCATCAAAAGGCATGGGATGCAATGAAGTGCAGGGACCTGGACCAAAGCTTGTCCAATTGATTCTCATTGAAATCGCAAGATTTTATTTCCGTTCCTGAATGGAAATGAACTTAGTATAAATGCCCACTGATGAAGGTAATACAAGTTTTATGTAATGGAGTGTCCTGTACTTAGCCATATTGCCAAATTAACTAAGTTGCTATTAATTAGGATGAAAGCTTTTTGTCTTGCATGATATGAATCTGTTGACAATTTCCATCTTTCAGTTATGCTGTGCATAGCCTGTATTCTTCTGGATGGCATCTGCTGTAATCTGGATTTCTGCTAGACTGAAAATAATAGTGGATATTTTTCTTTTCACCTGAATTATTCTGCTATTGATTATACTTAACCGCGTCAGACTTTCATTGTAGCACTCTTATGCTTCTTATATATCTGGTCACAAATCACAGTCCCATTTTTTTATTTAGATAAGAATTATCTAAATAAAATAATAGATAATTGATGCATAGAAAAAAGTATAGAGCCAGTGATGTACAAATACATTTCCACTTTGCTTTGAAGCCATGCTTCTTATAATTTTGATTTGAAGCAATATCTATTTAATTTTTTATAGAAATGTATTGAGATATTTTTCAAAGTATATGTTGTTTGTTTTTATATAGACATTCTACTTGTATACATATTTTGTTTGAGCAAATATCTGTTCTTATACTACCTTTCAAGAGACTAATAAATTTTTTTTTTCTTTCTTAGAAATACAGGTTATACTGCTATACACCAAACTGTTCTCTGATGCACTTTTTTGTCTCTTGTTGCATTTCTTCCTGTGAGACTTAGACAGGGCTCAGCTGCTGAGTGTATATTATGTTCAAAAGTGTGGACTTTAGCAGCCCAGTAGAATTTTTTAAAATAGGACAGTAGTCATTCCTGCAATATGGTAAAACCGTACCAGATTTAGAGAAGTTTTTTTAAGAGATTAAAAAATTTGGATTTTTTAAAAAATTTTTCCTGCTGGGTGTGTGCTATCTATTTATAGTGCTTTCAGGTTCTGCACAATAAAAATGGTTAAATCTTTAGTCCTTTTAGTAGCTCACAGTTTTATTACTGAAGTTATTTTGTAGATTTTATGCTTGGAGCAAGGTCAGTGTATTGCACTGTATAAATTATTCTAAGTAATTGCTCAGTTATTTTATAGCTTGGTCACAGGATTTTTTTATTATTGAACATAGTCTTTTCTTTAAGGCTAGGAAGAGAAGGTCACTATAAATCACATGGCAGCTTGCCATTTGGGGTTTCAGCTTTACCTGTGATAAGGATTTAATAACAATCTGGCCCAGACACCAGTTCCCTCTCAATTACCTTTCCACATGGGCATTAGTTCACACTGTTTATTAAAAACTCCCCTTGTAGTTGTTTTAATGGAGTGTTTCAGATTAATGGCCCCTATGGAGTTTAACTTCATTGCACTTCATTAAAGCTAGATTGTACAAAAGGTTACTTCAATTAAATCCAGAACTTGACTTTAAATTTGTATGGATTTTTTTTAGAAAATGTGGTAAAATTTCTATGCCAATCCTTTGAGATTAACAAGGGAAAATCCTTCTTGGTGACTGAAGTTCAAAATACGTTATATTTGTTCTAAGATTAATATTCAGATTTCAGGAGATTAGAACATGAAAGGAATTGAACAGTATATGATCTGTAAATGAATTGGCTAAGCAGTTTTAATTTTGTTAGAAATTGGACAGACTAAGGGCACTTGAGCACTTTTTTTACCTGTCAAGACATGTGCTGGATGTTTCACAAAACTTCTGTGAGAAAATAACCATTTATCCACAGTGCAGGTGAAAGTGCTTGTATAAACAAAACTCTCATATTTTCTCTGCAAAACCCACATATGACTGCCAAATACCCTGCTTCTTTTGCATGGGTAAACCTTCCAGGGCAAAAGTCTTCAGTGTTCTCAATTGCCCATTTCCTTTCCAATTGGCGTTGCAATAGCAGGTGTTGGGAGAGGTATCTCATAGCAAGGTGGAAAAAAACGTTGATGCAGAACTTTGCTGGGAGTGAGGTCAGTTGGTTTAGCAGGGAGAAATGGGACAGTGGAGTGATGATGAAGTTTTCTTAAAGAAACAGATTAGCTCATTAGTTTTTCTGAAAAAGACAATGGTTTTGATGTCCTAGAAAAAAGGACTGAGGCAGTGAATTTGGTGGTGTGGAGAAATATAGCAATCTAGGTTAGGACATTTCAAGAAATATTATCATAGCAGTTTTTTTTTTTTTTTCCTTTCACTGCAAGTCTAGTTAAGATTTTAAAATAGGGTGAACATGCAGCATAGAATATGTGTATGTGTTATATATTTTGGCAATTTTAGCATTTATAATATTGTTACTATGGTGGACTCCCAAAACTTCCGTGTAGATGTGATTCTAATTTTGCTAAGGATTCTTCAAACTGTGAAATGATGTGAGTTTGCAGAGTAGTTGAAGATGGTGTGCAACACATGTAAGTAGCAGAGAAGTTATGTATACAATATTTCTAAATTGTACTTTTGGGAAGAAATTGCCTAGCTCATGTAAACAATTGGTTATGTTGGGCAATGGATGTGGCCTCCAGGTAAAGTGGGATAGACTTGATCCCAGGATTTACTGGGAAGTAAACTAATTTATAAATTTTGAGACAATCTCTTGGATAAAGGTGCTAAGAAATGTTAGACATTTCTTTTCTGAATAGTGACTTGGCTTAACTAGCTAGCTAATATATATTAAATTAAAAAAAAATACTTGGCTTAACTAGCTAGCTAATATATATTAAAGAAAAAAAACCTGTCCTGTAATGATGTAAATCTGGAAGTCCAGTCTATCATGTTCCTGTGTATAAAATGAGAATTATTTTATATTGTCTAAGGCATCTATAATTAGTATGGGTTTTCTTGAGTATCAGAATATTCAGTGTTGACAGTCTTGTCAATAGGTATAGTAATCTCTTTTCTTGAGTATCAGAATATTCAGTGTTGCTGTTAATAACAGTTTTCCCTCTGGAATTCTTGTCACTAGGTTCGCTCGGTTCTTGTCAATAGCTATAGTAAGATGTAGTTTGGCAGAATAGATGAGTTTTGTACTAAGAAAGTTTGTAGCAATCTTTGTTAACAGAATTAACAGCACAGAGAGAAAAGAGCAATAGTTAATACTTTACCTGAATGTAAAATTTAGAGTCTTGCTATTTGTTCACATGTATATACAGAAACAAAGAGCGAAGGCTTATGGCATTCCATAGATTCACACATACATCCTGAAGTTACTGAGATTAAATAAAGATCCAAATATTTAGCATTAGACATTTTGAAGTTACTTTTAGATGCAGTTCTCAAGTGTTATACTTTAAGATATTTGTTTAGGAAAAGTTTATACAGATTTATATAAAGCAGCATCTGTCCTGATCTTGAGAGCTAGAATCATATATTATTTGCTAAGGGAAAGTGTATTTCAGATACACATTATGATTAGACATAGATGTTATATGTATAACAGTTTCAAGAATATTGTGCAGCCTGCATCTGGAGTGGGCACAAGAGATCAAAACACATATTTCAGGCTTTCTATTTCAAGATCATTAGTATTTAAGATGTTTCCAAGTTGTCACATCAAACATGTTTTCTCCTAACACTTTTGGGTAAATTTGTGGAACTAAATAGAATAGACTTTTGTCATTAAATGTTTCTAAAGTACTGGGAGATCTCTTAGTCATGATCCACAATCCAGAGTCAGACCATCCTGGTTAGTATTGTGAATTTCCCCCAGTGATTTTAAAAGAAATCTGAAAAATGAACCAATTGGCTTCCACTCCCCTGCCCCACTAAGTCCCCTTTAAGCCATGAAATATTGTCTATCCTTAAAACAGCTTGTTGAATAAGCACATGCTATTTTTAAGCAGATAATATAAAGAGCTGTTTGGAAAAACCCAAGTGTTCACCTTTATTCTGAAGCACTTGTCTTTAAATGGGCCAGCTGGACTAAAGGGTGAGTTGGTAGTACAATATATTAATACAAAATCATAAATGAGATAGATACAGAAAGTCAATAAAGGGGGAAAAAACCCAAACATTTCCCTCAGTATAGGAAGCAGGGGACAGTCTGTTGACAACATCAAAGGGCAGACTTGGTACATATGAAATTAAGATTCTTTTCCATGGGATCTATAGTTTGGTTTTGCGATGCACTGAGATAGGACTTCATGAAGAATAAATACATTTAAATGGAGATTATGTGAGTTCATGGAAGAAAATGTGAAGCAATGTTTTGATGAGTCTTTCAACTAATAAAATCTAAAATGTGATTGCTGGAACGTGGAATGGCAAAATGAGGCAAGTTTATTCTTTACTTCTTCTTTTTTTATACTCTTTCCTGTTGCTTTTTCTACTGGCCTCTATGCAAGACAAGCTGCTGCACTAGTTACACTTGTGGCTCTCAAACTTGCTTTGAAGTCAGGCCTTGGCTGTGGTTTTGCAATGGCATTAAGAGACAGCACTGCTAGTATGGAATTCAAAGAAAAGGGAGCTATATTGTTGGGGATTTTTTAGTTATTTTCTTGGCTTTTGTTTTTAATTCTTGAGCTTTCTGTGTGCTTATTACCTTTACTATGGTATTGCTTCTTTCCTTATACTTTGTTGTGGTTACACAAAATGCTAATGCTGGAGCTGTCATCACATGTAGGTGGTGAAATGATTGGCCTAGCAGCTGTCTTTTCAGCAGGACTTACAGTTTACATGTAGCTTGCGTCTGCCAGCTCTCTGGCTTCCTGCTGATTTCTATCTCTGCATGGAAGTCACCTGCCTGGAGCTTAACACAAGCATGTCAAAGAGAGTGCTGGTAAAACAAGGTCCAGTACGTCCTCTGCAAAATGAATCTGTTATTGTTTGTCAAACTGCTCTGCAAACTGGGAAATTAATTTTTAGTTTCAACCACTACACACAGAGCTCATGACAGAATGAGAAATACATTTGTTTCTCCTATAGCTGATCAGAAATTGTTTATCAAATAGGAAATCTGTCCTCACTCCCACTGCCTGTTTGAATCTGCAAAAATGAAGGATGGTCTGGCAATCCAGCAAGGCTTTTAAGTGCATGCTTTCCTTCAAGCACAACTTTGGCCTTTGATGATGATATTGCTATTCATATACTTACATTAGAGAGTGAGTAAATTCTTTGTGATTTTGTGGCCTGGAGTACATTGGCATTATGTAAGCTTTTGTTTGTGAGTGTGGATCTCTGTTGAAGACTGAAATAGTTTTCAAGTTTTTCAGAATATAACATCCCTCTTCTTTCAGCTGCCAGCCCATTAGGGCACATCATTGATACTTGCCTCACGATCCTGACTCCTCACAGGATGCTATGTTAAATTCAAGGTCATGGGGTTAATCTTCAAAGTCGTTAACAGAATTGGTACATGTTACCTCAGAGAAACTCTCTTTGTGAATGCAACCTCTCCTGACAGCTGTGTTCCTCAGGAATTATGAAGCTGTCAACTTCAAGGGTGAAGCCTGAGAGGGCAGAAGACAAGACCTCCTCAGCAGCACAGCCAAAGCTTTGGAAATTATTATCTGAGTAGATAAGAATGACCACAAATCTCTCAGTCTCCTAGGCGAAGTATAAAACTCACTACAACTTAGCTCCCATGGGCACAACTAAAGACAATAAAGATAGAGGATAAAAAGGTTAGCAGTAAGAAAAGGAAGAGCAAGAGACAAGGAAATAGGAGTGAGGAGAAAAATTGCTCTCACATTGTTTTCTCAAAATAAAAGCCTTGATTCTGATTTGGGACAAATAGTAGGAAGTACTTCAGAAATTACAGAGAAGGCATTTAAATTTCTTCATTAGACTTTAGTATATAGGCACCCATTTTTGTGCTCCTAAACTGATCACAATTTCTTTTTAATGTAATATTAATACATTATTAGTAATGGAGTACATGGTGGAACAGCTATATAATGCCAATAAAATTATAGATCGTTCCTTTGAATCATTAAATAAATGTTTTGTGGCTAATCATATATGTCAGATTCCACTAACTGTCTTACAATGCAGGAAGATCAAAACTGATACACTGGGATGAGAATGCTTTATATACTTACAGGTAAGAAAAATATAGGTAGGAAAATCAAAGCCACTAACATGTTGGGATCTGCAACCTTTATGAAATTGGACTGGCCCTTTATCTTTCTCTGTGGTTTTTCATGATTGTCTGCCTTTGAATTCAATCAATATGCATAGCTCTTGCAAGTACTGAATGCTCATAAATCTGTAGTGCAACTGTATGTCACAGAAAGAGGAAAGAAAAGGAAGCTTTGGATGTTAATGCTATGAATTTGAGACCTATAGGAAAAAATACCTGTAAGTGTTGCTTTTATGCAAGGGGGATCAAGTGACACTTATTTGCTCTGAATGGCAAAGTTTTAACATTTTAAATGCTATTTACTTTGCAATCAGACACCTACCGATTAAACCCCACAATCTCTGTCCGCCGTGTTGGAAAACTGGTACTTGAAACCAGATATTTAGCCATAAAAATATAAGTACTTTTAAGATATATTCTTGCTAGGCTGTAGCTTATATCAAACCTGTGTTTCTGGTGGCTATGCCGTGTCCTTAAGCAATGTTTTACTAAAATAAAGATATATAGAATGTCTCCTGATACTTCAGCTTTTTCCAGATATCATCACTGCTATAAACCTGCAAGTCATACTTCAGATTGGTAGCAGTGGCAGTGGCAGCAGCTCTTGAGGTTCAAGGACATTTGTGCCCATTTGATATCCCCTTGAAGGCCTATGTATGTTGTTTACTGAGTAGAGTAAGAATGCTGCTGCTGACAGTACTTAGCTTTTAGTTAATGCTGAATTTGATCCATTGCTAAGGAATAACAGGGATCCATATAAATTAAAAAAAACCTCTTTATGAGCACAGAGTAATGCAAGTTCCTTTTGTGACAAAACATAACAGATTCCACAAAATTCATATATCTTTTTCCTAAAATAGCTTTACTGTTGACATTATAGCTTCTTGAGAAATTAGTTGCTATCTTCTTTCATCTGAAGGCAAAACACCTGCTACTTGTAAATGATTGTTAATTAAATCACTTAAAAGATTGGCACTTGTTTTAAATGGCAATTAAACTACTGCATTAAGTCACATTTGTTTCTACTGTACTAAAAGTTCAATAACCTAGTGTACCTTGATGTGCACCACATTTCATAGTTGCAAGCTACTAGGTCAAATG
Source organism: Passer montanus (assembly GCF_014805655.1). NCBI lineage: Eukaryota > Metazoa > Chordata > Aves > Passeriformes > Passeridae > Passer > Passer montanus. The sequence goes on along the minus strand of NW_024360941.1, from coordinate 14,457,834 downwards.
TAAAGACACTGTAATAACAGGTAATAAAACACAGAAATAGCCTGGCCTGTCAAGGACTAGACATGCAAAGCAGTGCAGGACTGCTGGGCTTGTGGCCCTTGTGCTTCTGACAGCACATTTCTGCTGTTCGTTGTAGGTATTAGAGGCAGAGATAGCTGAATAGAAAAACATGTTTGTCACCTGTTCTCCATTTGGCAGAAAGTAAAAACATTTCTGAATAGTTAGTATAATGGCTGTTTTTGACTGCTTTCAAAGTTGATTAACAGAAGAAAATGTACTCATAAATATATAGCTTAGCAAGATTTAGGGAAAATTATTAATCTATTCACAGATAGCCTTCAACCATTGAAAATTTAGGTTGCTAAAACCCCTCTGTTTCTTTTACCTTGGAAGAGAAAGTGGCCTTTATTAGCATCACAGCTCTATGCACACCCTCTCATTTTCTATACCTTTTAAAAAGGAACATATCTTGTCCTGTAAAAATGCAAGTGACCTGTTTACCTGAAATATATTGAACAGCTCCAATTGGAGTTGTGGTGGGAATTCCTTAATGTCAAGCACAGTTACTAGTATAGAAATAGTTAACTATTGAAGAGGAAAATACAGTTTACTGTACTGTAGGCATCTATCATGGCATTAGGTGAAATACAATAAGTTCAGGAAATAGATATTGCTTCCATCAGAAAAACAATCAATTTTGGATCTATGTATAACACAGCATATCTATTATTGCACTAAAAGGCATCTGTCTTCCAGTCAATGCTTCTTTCACAAGAAGCATTTTTACTCCACAGAAAGACTTCTGTAAAAGGACATAGTTTGTGAATTGCCCTGTTGGAACTGATCAGGGATCTAAGGTATTTATAAAACACAGTTAGTGCCTAAGATGTATTCACTTTGATCAAAGAGGTTTTTCGGACTGACTCAACATGTGGACACACATCTGTTAAATGTCAGACATTAGGTAGTAGTACCAAATAACTCCCGAAAGAATCACTTTACATTCCCCACAAGTCACAACTTGCTTTATGTTCAGCTTTCTGTTGCATAAGGATTTGTTCCTGGCAGGTTGTATATATGTGTGAGACAGCAGGGACAAGAGTGATTATGATGAGTGTTGCTGTCAAGTCATCATTATGCTTACTACCATAAATAGAGGCACACAGCTCTAGCACCTGCCTGCTCCTTTCCTGTAAACAGTTAGGATCAACTGAAATATAATCTGACAACAAGACCTAGATTACTTTTGTTCTGCATGCAGAGTTGTGCCTTGGTTATCTTTTATGAATGTGGTGCAATAGTGCAACACTCTGTGTTGGCTGGCAGATTTCCTGTGAATAAAAGAAAAAGCCCATCAGAGCAAAATTGTACTCTTTTCTCATTTTGAAGCAAAACTGAATGAACATTCTAGCAGCTGAGGCTTTCAAGGGGGAGCAGACACCATTGGCTAATTTGCCATTATTACTCTGGAGTGAAGTTTAAACAAAGTTTAAAAATAACTAGATACCTCATTCTAAATTCCTGTCTGTATGTGAGATTCAGCTCTTGTGGCTTTTTCCCCCATGTGTTTACAGGTGAAATACTCTGGATTTTTTGTAAGTGATTGTGTTTGGTGACTGCACTGAACGTATTAGTGGCAAAGATATATCCTTCTCTTTTCTGGATCTGTTAAATAGCCACAAAACAGTGGTGAGAAGTTTATCCCTAGGCTTTTTTAAAGTTGAAGTTCTTTACATTTCATTGTGTGATCTCAGAACAAAGGCTCTTACAAACTTAATTACAAAAAGGAAACAACGAAAAAGGACTAGGTAAAAGGGATAGTGACAGTCTGTAATTGATTTTTTTTTCTTGTGCTGAGTTTAACAGAGGCAGTTCCTTGTCATCATTATGTTTATTAGTCTGTTTTCCTGCTGTGATCAATCTGCTTTCTGCTAAAATTTTGTAAGATAATTTTATTTTCATTTAAATGCTGCAATGAATTAGTAATTCTCAATGTCCTGTTTTTCTGCATGAGAAGAAAAACTTGGCAGTTTTTTGAGATACAATGTGATGCCCATGCATTTTAGTTGCTGTTAAATATGCAAGCACTGCAGTGGCAAACAGCATGTTCACTCTAGGGTAGCCTTTGTACGTTATAGTTAACTGGAACCCTTGATTTCCATAAATTATCCTTTATTCTAACATTTTAAATCTATGCTTTAGCATAAATACTGCTTGTGTAACTTTTTTTTGAGAACTACCAGGTTTGTTGCATGAAAGTTACTTGTGGCAGTCTTTCATGAATACTTACTTTGATTTTTTTCTTGTTAATGAAATAATTGACCAAAAATCATGTTTACTGTTTTTTTCCAGAGAAAATCCCACAAATGTACTTCATCAAGCATTTCTGCAGAAAGTAAAGATTTTCTGGTACTCTTTGGGATTAAAACTCTGAATTTTTTCTTCCATGTGGTGCGTGTTTTCCATACCACCTATGATGGCTGATGTCAGACTCTATCAGGGTCACAGTTTTACTGTTTTTTTTTTTTGTCCAGAGAACTCGTGGAGCCCATATGTTAGTCCAATCAAAAAGCATAGTGTTTTTATAGAGTCAGATAATTACCTCCTACGGTTCTGTTTTTACTGGCAGAAAGTAATTTTTAAGCATTACCTGACCTCCCACTTCTGGTAGATTTTAGGTTTTCCATCAAAACCAGTCTGCTCCCAATCCCTTCTGCATGTAGTTAATTCCTCAGTTCTAATGACCCACATCTGTCATGATGAATGTGACAGTAATTCAGAAGTGTTATAAGAGGCAGCAGTCAAATTACAACTCACTGAAGATAAAGGAACTGTTTCTAAAGTTAGATCAATTTGGTGTTTAGCTGTGGCTTTATGTGGGAAATCTTGTTTTTTCAACCTTTAAAATGAAATTTATTCTCTAAATTTTGCAGGATCTCTTTTACTACTTGGAGCTTAACTATGTATGTAGGGGATGCAGTGAAGGTTAAGGCAGAGAGAAATCTTACTAGATGGCAAGAGTGCATGAGGGATGGCTAAGGGCAGCTAGTCATATTCCTTCAATCAGAGGTTAAAGGGAGACAGACACAGCAATTTTGTTAACTGATCTGTACATATATGCTGAGAGATAGTTTTAAAAAACATTTAAAATTGCACATGTGAAAGCATTCCTTTTGAATGGAAGGAATATTTCCTCTTCCAAAAACAAGAAGTGTTGGTGGTAGAAAAAACCCTGAAAAAGATTCTCCTGCTCACCAAACTTTCCCTTTTAAATTGTACTAACTTTAGATAGAGTACTTGCTGTCACTTTATAGAAAGTTATGAAGTATAGAAGTTAGGAAACCATTGAACTATTGGATAGCAGAAAGAAAGGCTCGAGCAATACAGAAAAGATGGATTGAATCTCTGCCTAAAGATATTGAGCATCATAGTCCTTAGTGAGAGATTTTCAGCTATAGATCCATAGTGATTTCGGTAACAAATACCACTTAGAGTACTCGTATGTCCTTCTTTAGTCTCCCAAGACATAATCTTAACTGTAGCTCTGAGTCTTTGGCAACATGAGACACTAAAGCCTGAAATGTCTAATTTGTGTCCTGCACTGACGCTACTATATCATTGTGGTAGATATCACTTCTGATTCTAACCTGTTTAAGATATAAGTAAGAAGTGAATAAAGCTTGATGACTTCAGGGAAAGTCCATGAGCAAGAGTACTGGGGTATTCAGTTCAGGCCCAGGATTTCTGCAGTGAAAACTGTCATTGCTTATGTTGATTAAGGCAAGGGAAATTAAAGTGCAAATATGGTAATGTCAATTATCATTCAGTACAAACTGTTAACTTTCCTAGCCAGAGAGCACTGCCATTTTTTTCTCTCATTCTAGGGAAAATGGAAGCCTGATGACTACTGTAATTTCTTCCCAGCATGCAAAACATGTCTATAAGATATTTTAACAGAAAGTGATTGTCAGGGGGTGAGATGGTGTTGATAGGGACAAAATGTAGTATGGAGTGTATTCCTTCTTCATTGTAACACCATATATTTGTTTAGGCAAAAGATTTCCCTTCCACAGTAATTTACTTTAGTCTCTGCAAAATGCATATATTCAGAATGAAAGATAAAAACAGCAGTCCCTTCCCATTTAGCAGATTCTAGGTTTACTACATACTAGGTTTTTCTTTTTCATGCTATTTTCTGCCTTACCGAACTTTTCTTTTATGGTAGAATCTGACCTGCTATAAACGAACAGTATTAATAGAGCTCTGTCATCCTACATTGGATCCATAGCATCTATCTTTGGCTCACTCTTCTCCCAAGTACATCAGTAATCTTTATATGTACTACTAGTCAATTAATTCATACATTTGCTGAAGGTTTAAATTCTTACTGATACTACTTTATACATTATCTCAATGCATGGATAAGGCTGTATAAAACAGGGATGATGTAGTGTCATTTTGAAAAACATGGAAGTTTTGCAGACTTGAGCTTATAATATCAAAGTGCAATAGGCTGTTTAAAGAGAAGATAGCAAACTCCTAAGTCCCACCAGGTAATGGTTTATGGGCTAATACAAAGTTGCATTACAAAACCTCTGCTTGTTTTCTTACCTAATAGTGGACAAAAGTGCACTGAGTTTTATGTTGAAATTTCCTGAGTCTGAAGTTTGATCATTAGCCTGCCCAGTAATAGCATATACTCCTTTTGTCCCTGGAAGAAGCTTTCCTTTTCTTGGTACGTGCTCTGAATGTGCTCTATTACTTAGGATCACTAGAGCAGGCAGTGAAGAAGGTTTGCAACATCCTCTTTCTGTGAAGGGTAGCTCAGTGTTTAGAGCTCTTATTGATTAGATCCTGTCATCTCAGACTGGATCAATTCCTTCTCTTGCCTTGAAAGGTGTGAAGACAATTTGGATATGTCTTATGTCATAAAAATATTTCTTAGAATCTGAGTTTAATCTTTTTGTAGGTGGAAATATCTTCTCTTCATGAGTCAGCATAGAGAAGAGCCAACTATAATTTATTTTACAACCACTTCTAAGTATTGACAATTAATTTTCCTTTTTTTTTTTAGATGAAATGACAGAATGTAAATATCATTCAAACTTTAATCCCAAATAACAGTTTTTTTTCTAAACTTTTTTGTATTTCTGTTGGTTTTCTTTTGGACTCTTTCAAATGGCTATGTGTTCTTGTTGAAGTCATTGTCTAAGACAAGGCACATTTGTTTTGTCTTTGGGCTCAAAGCTGTAAGTAAAGTGAAAAAATGACTCCTAAATTACAGGTAAAATTCCAGTTAGTATATTTGAAGACAAATTTCAATATTCTGCACTGCTTTTCCAGTGTTATCTGCTTGCTCAGCTTACGGTTGATCAGCATCTTCTTCATAGTACCTAGCTTAGGCAGATGTTTTGAATATCATAACTGGGTAGTGGATTTCTTCCACTGAGTACAGTGTCATAATGAATTTCAGCTTCTGATTTTGGATACTTTCTGCAAATGTTCATAACCATCCTCAAAATAGAGGTGAATTGAAAGTGTTCACAATGTTAAGCTTTGTTATCTGCAAGTTTTTAATTTTCTGTTTTGCTGTTTCTTCACCATCCATGTTGCCTGTCATTCAGACCATCAGTGAAAATATTGACTAGAAGTAAGGATTTTTTTGGTTGCTGTTGTCTTTTTGAAATGCTTTTGCACTTTGACAGGGAGCTGCTGAATTCTGTACTTGGGAGATTTTTAGAGGGTTCTGCCATGTTACAGGGAATTAATGCAGACCAGATTTTCTTAGCATACTTAAGAGAAAACCCTAGAGAATTAAAAAAAAAAAGAAAAAAAAAGTAAAAAAAAAAAAGTAATGCTTATGTTTATCACATCTATTGCTTCCCTGTTATCCATTAGCTTGCAACTCTGTCAAAGAAATAAATTATGCCAATTTGATACAAGCTTTTTTCTTGACAAATCCTTGTCATATGTTTTTTATCATCTTATTATTTTGAGGTGCTTATGAATTGCTCAATAATATGTTCCAGAATCTTTTCAGGAATCAGTTAGGCTGTCTCCAATTCCCCAGTCCCTTCTTTCTCTCCTGCTTAAAGATGGTACCAAGATTATCCTTTTCCAGTCCCATGAGAGTATCCAGTGAATTTTAGAAAAATCCATTAAAGTTTGAGAGACTGTTTCACTGGGTCCTAAATACAGAATTTAATCAAGCCTTGCAAACCTGTGTACTTGCAATTTATCTGAATATTCCTCAACGTGTGTTTCCTAGCTTGGCCAATTCTTCTTCCCTCTTTAAAAATATGTTGTTACAAGTCACCTTATTTGCAAAAAAATAAAGCTGTTTTATAAATTAACCTTTTTGTTATCATCAGCTTGACTGGCTTCCCTGTGAAACAGTCAACCTATATTTTCATCTGTTTTTGTCTTTTTAGTGTATTTATAGGATCTTTTTCTGCTTCTTTGTTAGTTGATTGGCATCTCAGCCTTTTAATTTCAGCTCTGAGTGATTGTGCTTTATATTCATAGTACACTTTCCATAGTTCTTTTTGATTTGCAGTTCCTAAAAAGGTCTTGAGGTAATAATTAAGGTTGTAATATTTTTCTTCTTATAGAATTAATTGGAAAATATGATTTTAATGTTGCATCTTTGAGAGATTTCAGTTCCTGTCACTCTAGTTGATGCAGTCCTTGTGAAGGATCAAACACAGCTTTTGCTTTAGATTTTGATGTGGAGAAATCTAAAAGTTATTTAGGTTATTTAAGTGCTTTTGAAAGCTTAAGGCTATGAACTCTGTTATTAAGTGACAGATTGAAACTATCTTCCACTTTCTCCCACCAAAAACCTCTAATTAAATTTTGATTAAATATGGGATATTTTTTCTTCCTTTACATTCTGTATTTAATTTCTATATAAAAAAATCTTGGATTTAAATAATGACTTCAGTGGCTTTGTTAGCATTCAGGAATATATAACCACCTTTTTCTCACTATATGTTAAATAAATCAATGATTTTCCTTGGCCTTTACATAGTATCCAGGATCCAGGTTTCACACCTAATTTCCCGGCTTGTGCTAAATCAGCAAGTATTGCTGGATTGGTGGGTTTGTTTGTTTGTGTTGGGGTTTTGGTGGTTTGTTTGTTTGTTTGTTTGTTTGGGGTTTTTTTGCATCTGTGTGGTTTGGCTTGTCTGTAATTAATTTGGCATCTATTGCACAACTCATTCAAGGCTTCTTAACTGGATAACCAACTTGAAGTGTGTTGTCTCCAAAGACAAAGCTTTTGGCTGGGGCAGTTCCTGCTTGGGAAGTGGAGAAAGTGAAAAATTGAGGTAAAATGGTTTGGGTTTGAAGGCACCCTAAGGATGATCTAATTCCAGCTCCCCTGCCTTGGGCTGCTAGGATGGGATTCTCTTGAAGAGCTCTAAATTATGCCCTTCCCTTTCCTGCTGCCAGGAAATTAATTTTTTAATAGGGAATACAAAGAATGGAGAGGATTCCTCATTGCTAACAGACACAAAGAATTCCCTAAAATTCATTCTTACAAGTGGTTTTTGCTACCCTATGTCCTGAGTCAGAAAGGGCTCTATAAGTAGAATGGTGTAATTTTATTTCCTTTTGGGATCAACTATTTTAGGTGGCTTTCTTCTTGGAATATGCCTGGTAAGGGTTTAGCTTAGTGGGAAATATATGTTATTTTCTTGTTACTTTAGATGTGCTGCAATAGATTTCTCTGCAGTAATAACTGTAGCCCAGAGTCAGCCAAGCATATGAGCATGAGTGTGACAGTTGTTTACTATGAATAGATGCTTTTTGGAGCCTAAATTTTTGTGCTTATCTGTGTGCAAAGAGAGTCCATAAAAATGATGACTCTAAATTAGGTGAATCCTGAATTTTCTTTATGCTTGCTGCCATTTTATAAATCTAATAATCCATTGTTTCTCCCATTCTTAAGTTTCATTGTTAGGTTAGCATTGTAGACTGCAGTTGAATTTTTTTTGAGATCCTTAAAAATGTCCTGAGATTTCTTTCTGTGAAAAAGTGCTGTACATCTTGAACTTGTTGTTGGGAAAACTTTATGCCATAAAATTGGTATAGGGGTCAACTGTTTCTAAATATTTAATGTCAAAGGGATTTTTTTGGAAGATAAGATAATATTAATGTACAAGATTGTGTTTGTTAAGATTCATCACTGTCAGAATGGCTAAATTTTCTTGGACATGATGATAGATTTATTATATCACCTTTACAGAGATTTCTCTTCCCTGCAAACTTAAATTTTAAGTATTCGCTTAGGCAACCGTCCTCACTTCCTCTTCACTGCTAGACAGAAAAATGCTGTGCTCATCCATTCCGTAGCTAAAGAACTGTAGGGAAATTGATAACTGTCTGATGAAGTATTTGTACCATGTGCAGTAAAAGTCATCCAGAATAGCACGAGAGTTGGTGCTGATCAGATCCTTTTCTAAAATACTTTATTTGACTCAGCATTAGATGGACTGATACATGTAAATTGAGACAGAGGGAAAGATCTGCCTGGACAGATCACCTTGAACGGTTGAGATCTGTAGTTCAGCACTCCACCGACATTTTGTCTTGTTGACTCACCTTTGCCAGGTCCACAAAAGTCATCACTGATTGATAACCAACAAAACAAGAAATGCCCTTCTCCTAGGATTTTTCTCATAGTTTTGCCAGTGGACACTGGATGATAAAGCAAAACAAATAATTCATTGTAAAAGTTCAGAAAGAAGATTCAGATTTTTCTTGTTTGTGCACTTCTATTTGGGTCATTACATAGTAAGGATGAAGATGTCAGGCATAGGAAATGTGCTTTGAAAAAAACATCCAACAAGGCAGATGGAGAACTGAGACCATGGTGAACAGCAGGATCTCCCAGCAATATCAACAGGTATTGTACTCATGTCAGCAATGTTCAGCTTTGATGGGTTTTGCCCATGCTGTTCTTGCCATCAGTGGAGATTGTCATTGTTGTCTTATGAGAGAAAAATAAGTTTCTTTGTAGAAATGTCAGCCTAACATGTCTCGACACGTCTCCGATTTGCTTGTACTGAAGTATTAGTGGCTTTGTGTGTTCTATGCTGATATGCACTGTGGCACTGTGCCCAGCATCTTGCAATTAGCTGTCACTTTGCATCTTCATTTTTGCACCTTAAACTGAAGGTAAGAGCAAAAGGAAAGACACTGTTAGTACAATATCTAGATGGATTAAATGTAGAGAAATCGAAGAAAAGGGGGAAAAAGATATTAAATATTTATGAATTCTTGCTTTATACTGCTTATTTTGATGTGTATTCTTTATTCCACATGAGGCCACATACTATCCTAAGAAGTTTACTTACTCTGATGTTTTGATGTTTGTTTTTTAAAAACATTTTTCTCAACAGCTGGGCTTTGTAATTTTTATACATCTAGGAGAGTGTGTAGTATGAATGTGTGGTGGTTTTTTTAATTTATTTTTTTTTAAGAAACAGAAATAAAAGCAGGTACAGATGTAGTATGCAGAATATTTAAACCATGTGCTTTATCCTACCTTTTTTCTGTCAGTTTACCATGCTTCAGATTTTATTTGTTTGGTTCTGCCTTGGAGCTATTTTTTCTATTTTGCTTCCATGATACCTGGGCTAAACTTGCACGTTTTTCAGTGACGTCTGCAGGATAGGCTTTCAACTTCATGTTGTCCTTTGCGTATCCTGATAAGAAACTAGATGTCATCTTGTCCAACACGAAATGTAAAGAGCAGATAAACAAACAGTTATGTAGGCTTTTATTCCCCTCACTTTGTTGTTGAGAAGAATTGCATCACCTAATATGCTCAAAGCTTCCACCACACTCAGTGCAGGTTGTGCCTAAAGAGGCAGCACTACTCTGCGAATGCTTAAAAATCTGAGCACTGAAGAGTACTGGGAGAAGGGATGGAAGGCAAAGCTTATATATGGCTCAAATCAAAAATCTGTAGTTATTAGCTTCATCTTCAAACTCCACTCCTTTTTTACTAGATTTTCACAGCATGTTTTTAAAGCAAATGTAACTTGCTTACAGTCAGGCCTAATAGTATAAAAACTTATAACTTGTCTTCAGTTTAGCCTGGGGTTCTGGAGAGCAGCTGAACCCACAGATTCCTATTGACCATGCATTAGTACTGGATAAACACATCACTTTATGGCATTTGTAGTACTGGAATGAATTAAATAACATTAACTCATTGCATCTTTCTAAGCATTGGTTTTCCTTATGTCGAGAGGAAGATGTTGAATAGCTTACAAATATTTTGACTTCAAAATGAATACTTCAGGGACCTGATTAAGTAAAAAGAACTGGAATTCTATTTTGAAAAAAAGAAGAGAATTCTGTCAATTATTTCATCAAGAGCTATGTAGAAGATATATAAGTAGATAAATAAATATTATCCAGTAGTATGCTTGAAAAACTGGCATACCTGTCTCCATCAAAACAGAAATTATTGCAATAGAATATTTTCTGCCTCAACTTCTGGGAAACAGAACAAATGGTCTGAATGGAAAAAAAACAACAAAAGAGAAGTAAAAAAATTCTGTGAAATTTCAATAAAAATACCTTCACTCACAAGGTAGATATAATATCAACTCTTTATCAACCTCTGTTTTGATATTTAGAGATTCTAACCTCTTCTGCTTCCTGTAGCTCTTCTCAGTTTCATTCAATAAAGCTTTCTCTTCCTCAAATGGCTGAATCTCTTTCAGGTTATCACTTCCAGGGCCACAGATCTGTTAACAACATACCTTTACAGCATACATTTACTACTTTTCCAAGTGAACGAGGCTGTCCCTAGGGCAGGAACATAATGCAGTCTGACAATTCCCACCAGGTATCTTGGGAAATCTTTCTTTTGCTCCACAGATAATGTATGTCTGTTTAAGCAACAGCCTCCACCAGTGAAGCCTGTCTTCCACCTGATAATTCACTTCAGTGGGGATTGGATGTTCTGAGTAGAAGGTAGTAACACATATCAGACTTCTAGGTCTCTGCCATACATGCTAGGGCAAGTAATAAAACAGAAAGATAATAATATAGCAGGATAAATCCTTTATTTTTCAGTGTCTTTTGGACTGATCTAATAGTGACAAAATTGTTCTATGGAAATCTGCTGAAATTTAAAAGGATGGATTTCCTAATTTTAACAATGCCTTGTGAAAATAAACATGTGGAATGAAGTCAGAGTGCCAGAACTGCTGCTTTTAACATAAAGAGAGCCCACTCTTGCCTTAAGTTTAACAAGTGAAACTTTATGTGTTCAACAGCTGGCATGTATGTTCTGAGGGGCAAGGAGAAATCCTTGGTAAAGGGAAGGAGCAATGTATTTTTAAGATTTCCTCAGGAATAGGAATTTAGAAGTCCTCTTTAAAAAAAACTAACAGTACCTTCTCCTTCTCCAACTTTTTAGAGCTGCCAGCAAGGGATGAAACCATAGCAGAAGTCCCAGTGTTCCTGGGCAGTGCCCCAGCCAGAAGCCTGGCTGCCTGTCAGTGCTGTCTCAAGTGGAACCACATGTCCTCATGATGGCTTGTTGTGGTCTCAGCAGAGGGGTGCATGAGGCATCAGAAAACCATACAGGTTTGCGTGTTTGAAAAAGCTACGTAATTCTCGAAAGAAATTTTCAACTGGAAAACTTTTTTCTATCTTTACCTATGTGGGAATATTGTTGTCACCTGCTCTAAAAGAGGTGGACCAGATGAACTCAGAAGGCACAGTAGTTATCACTTTAATTTCAGAGCAAAAAGATTCCTCAAATGAATCAAAATAATATGTCCCCTCTCATTTTTTTTTCTAAAAGTTGTAGTCCCAGCTTTACTACTAGCTTTCGTTACTCAGCTGTAATTGCACAATATGCTGAGCAAATGCAAAAGAAGACAATGTGACCTACTGTAATGAATGGAAAGATTAGGTTCTAATTTCATGTTGCTTTTTGCAGCCCTTTTTCAGGGACCAAATCCCTCTACTTTTAGATTATAGGGGTCCCTGCTTCATAGCTCACTTTCACTGGTTTTGCATCTGTATTATTGTGGTGGTAGGATGAGTTTGAGTGTCCTTATTTTATCATGGGTTATAATTAATTTATTAATCTACCAAATTAATTTATTTTTTCATGCCGGTGGATAGATTTAGTTCAATACCCTTTATGGTTTAAAGTTTGCTCTGTCTTCTTTGTACTGGATGTAAATACTGGCAACTGCTCAAGCTGAGATAGATGAAGGAAATTTTAATTACCTTGAGGGAGTGAAGATTGCTTTTTCAAACACAATAGACTATCACTTAAACTGGATTATTAGCCTTTTTTTTTTCAGAAGGATCAGCTGTTTTTTTAGAGGATATTCAGTTCTGTATTCTACCATTATTATTCAGATTTACATTCTGCAGTTTGAATTTTGTCTTTATATTTTGGCAGCTGTTGTGGATTTTTAAAAATAATTATTTTTTTATTACTTCATATTGCTGAGCTTGATATTTTCTAACAGCTTTTGTCAAATACAGAAGATAATGCATTTCAGCTTTTCATTATTAAAAGCTTTTCTTTTTCCCCCCCATCCATGTTATTTCATTCTCTCCCTCGATTTTTCTTTTTTGTAGGTAGGTGTGTGGAAGGAAAAAACCTAGCAATTTTCTTGGCAGTATATTAAATATGACAGCAGGAAGGACAAAGATAAAATAATACACACATACCAGTTATTTGAACAATACAAGCAGAGAAACAATGGGTTTGTTTTAGCCACCGGGGAGCAATGAATTTGTGTGATTTGACTGCTAGTAATATTTCTGATATGTCTTGGTTTGGAAAAAAAAAAAATCAAGCTTAGTATAAATGCTCAGAGTTTGAGGTTTTTTGTCTTTCTCACTCAAATCAGTATAACTTTTTCTGGGATCAAACAGTGCTAACCATAGACAGTTACAAACATGTTTGGAATAAATTAGCTCATAAACATTTTATTCTCATCCCTTAATGGGGAATGCTTCACAATGCACTGTCAAATATGATGAGATTTCTCATTTAATGGCTCACTTTATCAACATTCTAGTAATTGCACTTTTAATGGCACAGTGTTTGTGTAAAGCAATGGTGACATTCAGTGCCCAGTTAGGCTACAATGTGATTGATGCTTTGCATACATTGCTTAAGGGTGTTATAATTAATATTCTTTTGTTTTACCATGGCAGGTATGAGAGAATCTGAATATGCAATGAGTTAATCTGCATCAAATATCAAGTTGCTTGAAATACTCAATGTATTTTCCAAATACATGACCATGTAAGAATGATCTGAAAATACTTTTCCAGCTAACAGTGCTCAGAGCTGCACCTGGGCGTATGCGAGTTTATATGGGTTTTGGAAAAAATCTGGAATAAGCTGCATTATGTGATATACAAACTCTTTATAAGCTTTTCTAGTTGAAAGGTTAAGTGTAAAAAGCTTTGTTGGCAAGAGCTTGAGAGCTATCTTGTCTATCAAGAATCACACACGTGATAGTTAAGAGTGCATTATTGGTTAAACACGATTGTATAGAAATCTTAAGGAAAGCTAGTTTTTAGGAGGAATCCAGTTCTATTTAAGTGAAACAGAGAAAGCAGTTCAACTTATACCTCTTGAATTAATCTGCATAGTTTCTTGGAAATAGGAAGGAAAGATGTACATCCCTTAGGCCCTCTTTTTGGATCTTACATGCAGTAGTCTTCTAGTGCTGAAGTCCTTCAGTGTTATAGGTAGGCAAAGCTATAACAGTTTGAAATGACCATACATTTATGAAGTACAGCTGTGGGTACTGCCTTTCTAAAATGCAATTAATAGATGAGGTTTCTTTTTGATTAAGATATTTGCTCAATATATAGCACACCAAAGCTCAGTTTTTTCTATTGCGTTGAGAGCAAGGACAATCTTTCTGTTCCTTTAAATTCGGCAGAAAGTATATCCCCTTGCATTCTATTTGATGAATTGCCAATTTATTATCACAAAAATAGAAAGAATTTGATTTCTAGCTCTGAGATGGGGTGTTTTAAATGCTTTTTTACATTTCTCTTGGGTTACCCTCTCTTCATTAAAACACTTTGCATCCTTCAAGGTTGCTTACTCAGCAGGGAAGCAGCAAAGCTAGAATATATATAATGTATTAAGACTCTTCCATCAGGTTTACCCATGCCCCTCTGATACCCAGAGCTCAGGATCTATGGTACACTTATCACACTTCTCTTCAGCTATACTGGCTAGGTTGCATTGTTTTTGCTTCTTTTGCTAACTGGAGGCTTTGCCTTAAATACATGGTCTGGTCTGTATGCTTGGATGCAAACATCAATAGCCAATTAATCCCAGGTGTAAATCAGTTGAAATCATTAAAGGTAGATTGGTTGGAATAAATTATTCTTTCTTTTACATCTGAGCAGCTCTGCTGATTTCTGTTGGGCACCTGAGAGCAGAATTTATTTCCTGGAATCTTTGCAGAGAGATGCAGCTGTGTGATCTACCGAGATCAGATTGCAAGTTGTGGGCTGAACTTTCTTTTTGTGCAACAGCTATAAGAGCATGGGGTCAGCGTTTATATTATGTGTCTGAAAGTTGTCTGGTCACAGAGGACTCTTACTCCTGCTGCTGTGTTCAGTTCTTGTGGTTGCAGAAGGCTTGTGCCAGTCACCATCACCTGGAGTGCCAGGTCACAACCAGCTGAGAGTCTCACTGTTCAGCTGCATCCGTCCTGTGAAGTCTAATTTCCAGTATAGTCCCTGCCTTTGTGTTCCCCAGACAAATGCACTGACATCTTGCAACTCCAGCTTATTGTCTAGATGCTCATCCACCTCTGTACCCTGGTTGTGGGTCCCTATGCTGCATTGCTTTTATCAGCTGGATGTTGTACCTGGCATAGCTGGAGAGCCTAAGTAGCAGATGCTTTTCTCAGTTTTCTTTGAACTGGTGTTTTATGTTGCACATTTGATTAATACCAGATTAGTTTACTTTATTAGCCTCTGTTGGGATATGTTGATGACCCATATCTGTTCTTTTATTTGCTTTTTTCTTTAATCTGTTATTCTACTGAATGGAAACTTACTGAAGCCTGTAGAAGACTATACAACTTCCTTGTAATTTATCACCTGTCAGCGAGAGAGGTTAATTTTGATGGCAATTAATTTATAACAAACATAAACAACAATTAAACAGCATTTCTATATTAGTGTTAACAACCATGCTTCAAAGGTAGCAATCATCTTAACTTATAATTAATAGAAACAAATTGTAATAGTGAAAAGATGAAAAAAATTAATTCAACCTCTCCCGTTTGTTTAATGTCATAAAAGTATAATAACTTAATTGATCTTTAGCTGCTATAAGTAAAAGCTAATGACATGAAATTAAGTTTAGATATTGGCTTCAGGGAATGATATCTTTTAATGTAATAAAATATAGTGGGATGCACATAAGTGAATACTTTATGTTCCATTAATGGAATGATGTACTTTTCACTGTGGCAAGATAAATACCTATAAACAATTAATGTGGGGAAGTCTGCTTGTTTTTAAAAGCGTAATCTCTGGCAGCAACTGTAGTGGGGCCATATGTTGCTAAATTAAAGGTTATGGAAAGAACCTGATAGGGGATATTTTGTATCTTGTCCATTAACTCATCCTTCAGGACACACACAGAATGTCTTTGGTATCACCAAATCAAAACTCTAGCATCTCCATGTAGTTTGATTATCTGACCTTTAAAAGTCTTAAGGGATTACTATTAATGTGTTTTGTTGTTTTTTTTTTTTTTTTTAAAGTTGTGTAATTCTAGCCATAACATGAAGACCATTTAAATTAACTTTAGAAAAAATTTGTTTATGTTCCATTTTCTGTTATTTTTTGATAGAAAAAAAGGTAAGATTAGTCAAACATCAGAGATTCAGGTAGTAGGAACCGTCATGGGTTATATTTCATCATGCAGTAGGAAGCTGGGTACCAAGGGAGATCATTAATTACCATTAATTTCGTGTGCATGTGCCATGAGATGTATTGACATTTTCAGGAGTGTAAAGGAAAAGCAAATTAATTTATTGAAAATTGTGTGGCATTGGATAAATTCAGTAATTTTATTTACATTCTGAGTTCAGGTACAAATTGCTGTCAGATAGAAAATTAGGGAAACAAAATCACCTCCATTCTTTCTGTGACTTGTAACAAGCCAGTTAAAATTAAATTAAAGTCACTTTGATTTTCATTCAACTAGAATGAAATGTAAGTATTTTAAGTATTTATCAGATTTGAAATCAAAATTAAATAAATGAATAAATGAACGAGCAATCACGTCAGACTGAAACACCATCAGGTGAGCAATTTTAACCACTCAGTACTGTGGTTAACCATGCTATGTGGTAATGACAGGAATTCCTTTTCTAAAGTGAAAGCTAACTTATTATTCTATAGTCTATGATACCTGATAAGTACAGTCATTAATATAATTTAGTGTATTTTTTTTCATGAGTTTTTAAAATTTGGTTTTGAAGCCTTTTATTTAATTTTCTCTGTACCATTCTGTGCCAGTTAGTTTCATAGTTATGCATTGTGTGATTATTTGATTGATGTTCCTGGTTTTGGTTTGTTTTTCCAAAGCCAGGTGGGAATTTAATTAGTCAGAAGACTCATGGAGTCTCCCCTGGATTTTAAAACAGTGTTATACCACAATTGCTGAAGTTTCTCTTTATTCCTGAAAATGTTGTATTAATAGGTTTTCTTTTAATTGAGGTTACTGTAGCAAAATTTTTATGAGAATTGTTACTCCACCAGTTTCTTCAAGTCTTAGCTGTCCCTAACATTTGCCTCATTTTCACTGAAAGTAGTGCCAGCTTAATTGACAAGTTGTTTTCTTACTATATGTCTGCAAATGTGAATATTCATTTCTTAGAACAGCCTCCTGTTGTTTTGTTAGATTATTTGTCAAAGATTAGTCAATAATTTCTGAATAATGAGATCTTTCTATGGCCAAAAATCTTTAATGTAATACGCTTTACTGACTGATATAAATATCAAAAATAATATTTTATTGCAGAAGTGTCTGTATTTTTAATTTTTTCACCCAAGGACTGAAAAACAAAATTCAGAACAACATTGGTTTTGTTTCTTTGGTTTGCTTTCCTTTTGTGAATGTGTATGTATTTATGTACCAGGGTGCTCCTGCATAAAATGTGTTTGGATGAGTGTAACTATAAAATTAAGTTCAGCCTTTTCTTTAAGCTGCTAATGTGGCATTTAATCTTGTTGAGATGAAGAGCTAAGTTAACTGGTTGTTGTTGTAAACCAGGAAGCATTGTGTGAAGCTAAATGAAGCCATTAATTTGGCAGTCACAGCCTTTTCAAAGCTAGAAGCTTGAGAAGATTTTGCCAGATGATGGTAACAATTCTTCTGTGCTTTAGTTAGTTTTTTTGTTTCATAGCCAGTGTCTCTCTTATAGGGTTGGCTTTGGTCCTAGAAGAGCTACATCTAGCAAAGTGTCCACCACAGTTAGGATAGGTTAAAACTGAGGGCTCTGTCATGGAGGTCCTAGTTGCTGGTTTGAAGCTCTCTGGTGTTGCTCTGTTCAAGTGACAGAGAGCTTCAGATTATTTTCCCTTCTCTTCCTCAGAAACTTGTGTGGATCAACGTTGCTACGGCACAAAATCTGTGAATGGACATCTGATGGAAGACTAACTTAGCTACTTAACATTTGAGGTTTTTTTCTCATTATTTGCTGGTTTCTCTCCAAGGATGGCAACAGCCATGCTATTGTCTGCATTTGTTATCCAACTTCAGCCAATAGTTATCACTCACAAATGGATGACCTGTCTTTCTTGAGCAATCAGTTAAAAAACTGTAGCCAAAACTGCTGCAGTGCTTTCTCTAAAGTCCCTACTTTGAAATATTAACATAAGCAGATGTTGTGCATATAAAGATAATTTACCTCCTATGCAAATTCTCCAGAGAACCTTCTGTACATTGCTGAAAGGAAGTGTGTGGATTTATATATTTGTATGGGCTTCTTCCTTAATTTGGAATCTGAAAAAACATTTGCATTTTTAGGTCCTTTTGAAGAGTAATATGTGTCATGCATATTTGGTATAGACTTCAAGGCAAAATATAGGTGGCCAGAGGTAGATTGAACAGCTCAGAGTGGATAAAGTCACCTTAGATTCAGTGTAACATCAATTTCCAACAACTCAAGCAAATGTCCAATAAGCAGGATCTTGGTTTTTTATTCTAGGTAGATTCTTTCTAACTGTCTGGTTGGAACTGCTCCACTACATATAAATTGTATATGTCTTGAAGTTACTGCTCTTGTTTCTTATGTCATTATAGTCAATCTCCTTCATTTTGGTCAAAAGACCATTGAATTAAGTGGAAGAGCTCCAGCAGGAAATGTGCGGAGTCACTGCAGAGGCTGTCAAGAAAACATTCACTGATTTTTATTAAACTGTTTCTTAGAGAAAGTTTTCTCTGTTTGCACAAAACAGAGGCTAGATGTTTTAGCAGAGAGAGTCAGAAGAATACTTCTGTACAGGCTCAATCCTGTAGAAAAGTGCAGGCATTGGTCAAGTATTCTCAATTTTCCATGCAATACCACAGGAACAGTAAAAATGTCATCACCTAAGCTTAATTGAAACAGAGGAAAATGATGTGACATCAATAATAGCTTAAAAAAAAATCTCCTTTTTGTAGTAACTCTTTGAATTTTTCAGAGAATGTCAATTATTTGTTATTTCTGTGACATTGGCTCCAAGACACTTGGAGGCCAGTGCTCTGTAAGCTGGGAACTGTAGAAATATGTACTATGCAGTAGTTCCCTTTTCAGGTAGCACTGAACTATACCTTAGCTGTTGCATGGACCCTTGATGGAGTAAGGAGGGCAGTCCTGCTGAATTAGAAGCAGTGCACGTAACTTCCTCTGTGCTATCTTGTGATTTTCCTGACAGCACCCCTGCAGATAATTTCACTGGCCTGTGTCCCACCCAGTGATTGCATCCAACTGTATGCTAGTTGCCACAGTATGTACTACTCCCTTCCCCAGCTGAGATTTTTTTCCTTCATCTTTACACTCCCAGTGGTGGGTAACTGCTCAAGTCAGATTGCATTTGAAGCCCAAGCTCCTTCTGAGTAGATCTCTATCTCTGTATGTTGACGTTTTGTAGTCATGTCAGGAATCAACGTAGGCTTCTTCTTCTTTTTTTTTAATTGACAAGAACAAGATGAAATATCAAGTTAAAATCAACTTCCTTGAAACAGTTATTCTTCTTTCAGATTAAATATTGATTGTTGTAGCTCTTGTGCTGCTATTAATAGTTGAAAATGAAGTTTGATTTTTGTCAGTTTTGTTAACAAGACCTTAAATACTCTCCAGTTTTGGCAAGCTTTGATCAGTGTTTTCCCTACAAATAAACTGAAGGCTCACTCCTGGGCAAACTTCCCTGTTTTCTTTATTTCTGTCTCAGCATATCCCTTTTGAAAGCAAATTTCCATTTGATAAACCAAGCTGCTTAGAGCTTATCCAGTTTTTTTCTTAGGAAGTTGCCAATTTGCTTCTTATTTGAAAGTCCTTCTTTAAAATTCGTTCTGCTTCTCAGGAATAAGATAGCAGATTTTCCACAGGAGTTTGTTTTTTAATCCCTTCCCTGTTTTTCAGCAAGTGTATTTCAGCAGCTTTAATTTGTCAGTAACCCACTTATGACTCAGCTCTACTTTACTTGCTCAAGTTTTCTTTTCTCTGGCATGAATATATAGACTCTCTCTCCCTTTAATTATAATAATGTAGATAATTACCATTCTGCCAACTTTTTTTTGCTTTTCACTATCAAAAGGGTTTCTGAAACCAGGTTGATTTAAACATGTTTTATCTTTTTGTTGCAATTTATTGGGGACTTTTCATTCAATGATTATTAAAACAAGTTAATCATCTTCTGTTACATTTCACTGCCTGCCTTTTGAGTGTGTTTTTGCCTCTGCAACTCTGTGGAACCAGCAGGTGGGAGTGAGTTTATTGTGCTCATCTGCTGTGAGTCATTTTAACCTGGCACTGGGGCTTGTTGTGTTGAGGACATGCTACTTTAGGCCAAATACCTTTTTGTAGCTTTTGAACTGCACCACCTCAGTGCCTGGATGAAGAGAACCTTCATCCAAGAGGTGCAAGAGCAACTGTTTGCACCTTTCTTTGGAAATGCTCCCTAGTTGTTTCAGTGATAGTGCTCAACCACAAGCTCTCCTTCCAGCCTTTCCCTCAACAATCTGAAGCAATTTCTGAGCTATTCTGTTATACTGCAAATCTTTGACATTGAGACAGATCTGGCTGGCTCAACAAACGTCATTTGTTTAGACCAGGATAATTTTAAAATTATAATTTCATTGAAGTTTATATCTGAGTTCCAACAGAAGATTTAATGCTTTGGATTCCTCTTCAGAGTATGAGAAATACTGGGAGTGTAGGACACCCCACTGTCACACCTGTCTGCTTTGAACTTTCTTTTTAGGCTTCTTTACAGAAGGGAGACCAAGCTGAATATGAGATTGAGTGTTCTGGGTCTTAAATTCTGGAAGTATATTTAGCCAGCCCATAACAGGCTTGTACACTCGATAAGAATACTGAGGAAATTGCTAGCTTTGAATTATAAGCTGTAGTTTGTGGTCCCTTCTCCTGAGGAATCAAAAATATGTTTTATATTTTAGCAGCACAACTACCATTTTACAAGTAATTCAGTGATTTTTTCCCACAATTTGGAAATCTGGCCTTTGCTGGCTTTAGCCAGATTCCCAGCTCAGTGGAAATATTCTCTTTAATTTTAATTAGACTTTATCCCAATAGATTAATTAATCAATAAGTAAAAATTTGTGAGAATGGGGCAAAATCTAAAAATTTATAAAATAAATATGAAGTTTTCAGTCAGTAGTAATAGAGTTATTCAGTTTGAGAGATATGAATATGATATCTGAATATCATAGGTGAGACATGAGAATGCTATTGGAATCAGTCCTATGATAATAAAAACCTTAGGGCACATGTCAACTACACTGCCCAAGCATTCCTCCAGTCTGTTTTCTGTAACTCCTGGAAGGAGAGACAATAAAATTTTTAACTGTCATATAACAATAGCTTAGCTCAAGTTTCTGTCAGCCCTACCCAATAAGTGTGAATGCAGGTTCATGGTACTAGGCTGGAATAAATGATCAAGTGATGTTTACCTGATAGAAATATCTCCTGACAGTTCTGTACTCTGGTTATGATAGTTACAGTTATCAATAAACACCAGATACAATTATAACAAGCCTGTGCTATATACATAAATTATGACTTGCATTTTAAAACAACATTATGAATTCAGATATTGAGAGATAAATATTTTTGTATCATTCTGAGCTCTGAAAGCAGCCCTCCCTCTATACAGAACTTGCATCAGAGTTTATTCTGTGGTTTCTTCAGCACTCACTGGGCTTTTTGAAGGAGGGTGAAGGATCTTTGCAGTGAAGGAGAGCATTCCTACTGGTACTAGAAATCTTTTGTGTGCTGACTCCACACCTATGGCACAAATGTTTTTATGTGCTTGCATACCACTGAATAGGCATGATTTAGCTACCTGACAGAATAAAGGATGTCCTTTTAGCTGTGTTAGGGATAGGAGGTTGGAAAATTTAGATGGTAATGCTGTGATCTTTCATAATACCTTCGTAATTCTTTCCAGCTGATTTTTCTGATTGTCCAGTTTTCCTCATGTAAATCAGAAATGTATTTGCACTTTATTCCAGGCTAACTTAATCCATGTCTAAAAATTGCTTTCAGATCGTTTTGGAGTAAGCCTCCTAGAACTACAATGCCCTTTTTCTTGATAATTTAATTTTAATGTTAATTTTCAGAAGCAAGATAAAGCATTGCTTTACAACATTTTTCTACAGTGCTAACAAGAGTAGCTAAGGAGAAAGACC
This sequence comes from Passer montanus, assembly GCF_014805655.1. Classification (NCBI taxonomy): domain Eukaryota; kingdom Metazoa; phylum Chordata; class Aves; order Passeriformes; family Passeridae; genus Passer; species Passer montanus. Next base: position 14,435,876 of record NW_024360941.1, on the reverse strand, counting down.
TCCATATTTAATCAGTATTTCAAGACTGCTATGTTTCACAAAGGAAATTAACAGCTGAAATTCACCATCTTTACAAGAGCAGTGCAGGTTCTGTGAGTGACATTTTTCTAAGGCAGGCTTTTCAGTGTGAGTTTGCAGATTTCACAATGTCTTTTGTTGTTCTAGTGTCAAGGTCATGCAGTCTTCCTAACCAACATGTGAAGAAATTCTGACACATACAAAATCAACATAATAGTTGCCTTTGGTGCCTTTAGGCAGTACTAGTAGTTGGGTATAATTTTACATAGCTGACAATTGTTTAATTGTGAAGTCTGTGAAGAAAGACTTTCTTTGGTGCTTCATCCGTCTTACCATTTTTGTTTTAATCTTGTATTATGGTAGATCAGCCTTCTTTTGTACCCCATGTAATTAATATCATGCCTCTTGATAGTGATATTGAGAAGCAGTCCATATTAGTACTATTCTTCCTAGTATGCTCAGGGAGAGCGAATAGTTTTGAACTGTCACTGGATGTTTAAGATTGCATTTTTTATCCGAACAATAACCAATTAGGGAAAAAAAGTGCCTTCATTTTTGCTGCCAGTGTTAATCCATTCATTAACTGGCAAAGTTGATGAATGAGTGGTCTCTTTAGAAGATGAACATGCTGCTTTCCCAGTGTAGACAAGGTGACCTGATTATAACCTGTGTGATTTGAGTGACAGTTCAGCTTGCTGCTCTCATTCTAGAGTTGAATCAATGTTAATGAAGAGTGGAATGAAGAAGGTTTATAGATACAATAATGATCTCCCCCGAGGCCTTTCAGGGGGGTAAATAAAAGCATCATTTTACTTTTATCACTGCTCACATATTGAACCGATAGATGAGTCACCACCTTACAGAGGTAAGTGTATGATGTACATTGTCAAATTTACAGTCTTAGCCTTAATTTCCCAAAGACCAGCTCTTGAAAACCTGAATCAACTAGCAGTAGTCCTCCAAAGTATTATCTTGTTATGTCCCAGTACAACGTCTTTTGTACAATTAATAACCTAAAGTCAAGTCTGAGTTTTGCCATCTTAGAGCACTTGTGAAAAGTACATTTTATACTTGCTATCTAGAATGGTCAGGAGATGGTACATTTGTGCTCTGAAATGCAGGTAAATCTGTAATAGTTATTGCCAGATCCATCAGTCTGTAATTGTATACTGTTTTGAAAGCAATTATTAATACAACACATGCAACAGAAATTTCAGGGCTGCTGTTACAGATCTCACTATGATTATCAGACTAAATCAGGTAGCATTTTTAGGTTTTTCTGTGCTATTGAAATTATATAACAGCACTTTCAAGGCTGTTATTTCTCCTTATTTTCAAAATTTTTCTATTAATATAGTTTGAATGAGTTGCTGAGATAACATTTTAGTAGAAAGAGTATGGTGGTACTATGGTTGGTCTTAATTGTCTGCATTAGGTAATTTCCCATGTGAAACAAGAGAAACATCAATTGACACAGACTCTAACAAAACAGATATATGCTATTTCAGTAATTGTTCCAATTTGTATAGGTTTATAAGAAAATATTTATTCTGTGACATTCATACTTATTTCATGTTTGCAGTTTAAAAATAAATAGAATCCAATACAATATCCTATTATAAGCACCCTAATGGATTTAAATAAAAAGGCAAAAAATAGCTTCCAGCATAATTAAATGTATTGTTGTGGTATTATACTGGAAATGCTCAGTAGAATTTGAAGCACATAGGAGAAGTATGCCAAAAGCACAGCAATTATGCAATAAATCTCTTAAAATATCTACATTATTGGTTCAGGGAGAGGGGGAATAAAATACAACCCTTCTGCCACTGTGAGGCCTGAAAATAATAAGAAGTGTATGCTTCTTTTAAAGCCACTTGAACAATAATTGGGCATTAGGACACTGTTTTATTGTAGTATGAGTACTACCCATGCTTTTTTTACCACTTTTTTCTTTATTAGAGAGAAGAGAGTAGCAACTTGTGTGAATGACAGTACATAGAAACCACCGTTCTCTCTACTCAAGAGAAATGCAAGCATGTGAGATTGTATTTTTAGAGGTAGTAGGATATGTCATATATATTGAAGAAATCTCTACTTGAGATAAAGGTGCAATGAAAATAGTTTGTGGTGTTGTAATTAAGGACCATTTATACGAAATATTGACTTGAGACTGAATTTAGATTGCCTTGGCAATCTTTATTGTTGCATGTCAGCTTCTGAGAGTTGTGTTTTGTCCTTGTCTCTGTGATCTAAAACCAAGCTGTGAGAACCCTGTGACACTGGTGTGCAGAACCAAGTAGCATATCAGGATGAGAGAAGTGGAGTCAGCACCTTCATGGACTAGCAATCCTTTTTTTGGATCAGGCTCTTGAAAGTAAGAATAATAGACACATTCTTTCCTTGGGATTTCAAAAGTATTTGCTCTGAGAGTGATGAAAACTTGTGATGAGACTTGCATTATGTTCCAGGTCCCAGGAAAATTGTAGTGTGTTAATTATTCAGCCTTTGTCCATACCTCTAAAACTAATCCTGCTTGCCTGTGCCTCTTCATGCTGTCATGGAGATTCCTCTTCTGCTTCTCTCCTTTTTGCTTCGGTTTGCATTTTTGCTCCCTCTGCTCTCTCTAGGTCCTGCAGCAAGAGCAGGCTTTGCAAATCAGTGCTGTGAGCAATGAACCTGTGCTTTTCAGGCATGCTAAGTACAAGGACTCATTCAGCCCATCAAGTTCCAGTGTAACCTCTCAGTCTCAAAGAAACAAAGAATGTAGATTTATTGATATAATAATTTGAGAGATATCCATTACCAATAAACTATTTTCCTTTTGTTTCTAAAATACACTCCCAATAAGGCAAAGGCTTTTGGCAGTGTAACTTTTCTCTGCTCTCTTTAATATGTACTTCATTACAGATTTAAGGGGAATGAAAATAGCATTACTTAATTACCATACCTAGCACTATACTGAAACGAAGTCTCTGTCAATGTGTTAAGGTTGTCTCTTAACAAAGAATTTGGAAGCATTGGTTAGAACAATACGGAGGACATAAAAGTTAGTTATAAAAGAATTGTTTAACTCAATTTGTTTCACCTTTGTATTTAGAAAAGCAATAGAGTAAAATTGCTACTTCTAATTACTGAAATCCAATTTTGCTAACTGCTTAATTTTTAACTCCTTTTACCCATCAGAAAGGAGAAAAATAGAAGGAGGCAAGCAGCATTTTAAAATTAAATTTTTTTTCATATGTCTATTTAAACAAAATTGTGACTGTTTGGATGCCTGAGGAATATTATATAATGCACTTTGAGGCATTGCAGTGTTTAGTATTTGTACTGGATTTACAGGCCATAGAAGAAACAGAAGAGCGCTTCATTGTTAAGAAAGAATAATACCATTGTGCCAGATTACCCACAATTTTGTGTACCTTTTCCTCCACCATCTCTTACATAAAAAAAAATTAACAATAGGCCTTGTTAGCAAAAACTGTGATAAAACAAATAAAGAAGATTCATAAATTTATTACACTGATATAAACTCCTTAAATGTCATGTAATTAGTATTTGTACTGGATTTACAGGCCATAGAAGAAAGAGAAGAGTGCTTCATTGTTAAGAAAGAATAATACCATTGTGCCAGATTACCCACAATTTTGTGTACCTTTTCCTCCACCATCTCTTACATAAAAAAAATTAACAATAGGCCTTGCTAGCAAAAACTGTGATAAAACAAAGGAGATTCATAAATTTATTGCACTGATATAAACTTCTTAAATGTAATGTAACGTGGATTTCTTGAATTTTCAACCTAATGCAATTTAGTCATCATTCAGGTTTGAGCTTTCCATGTATACCTTCATATGATCTGAAACTGAAATTAGAATATCCTCTACCATGAGAGAAGGAAAAAAAAAATCTTGGGAGTCTGAACTTTGCCATTCATGTCCTGCTCAATTCTGGATTTAATTGCAATTCAAAGAAGTTTTAATGGTAAACACAAACAGGTGTTTATTACTAAACAACAGGCAGTTAAGTGTTGGACAGGATCACTTTTTGGTCCCAAAGTAGGAAATAGTTGCTAAGACTGAAGTACTGAAGTTAACATGCTTCAGCAGAGCAGGAAGTTTTTTTGAATGCCCTGTCCCCAACTGTTTACCTCTCACACAAAAATACTGAAGTTAACATGCTTCAGCAGAGCAGGAGGAAGTTTTTTTGAATGCCCTGTCCCCAGCTGTTTACTTCTCACACAGAGTATTGGGCACACTTTGTCTTCGGCAAATATGATCATGATTCATTAGCCATAATGTAGCCAGTTATCAAGCAATATAACCCAAACTTACTCCTCATGAGGTTGTGAAATTCTGAAGGACAGAATTTATTGTGCTGTTTAGAATGTTCTGCCTTCCTAAAACTTCTGACCTATTCATTTCAAAAGCAATGAAAATGATGTCTCTGCTTTTCTCCCATCTGTTCCACCCAATAGATTTTTGAGTGTTGAGTTCAGTGAAGCCTAGGTAATTACCTGAAATTAGTTGGTACTATTCATATGTTCTTTTGTGTCGTAAAGAGTCCTGTTTTCTAAAGGATGTGCTGCCATGCTCACTGAAATATTTGGGGATGTTCTAGGTACTATTTAATAATAAATTAATATGATTGTATTGCACACAATTGTTGCTTATGTTACCAGTAAGAACAAAATTAAATTTGTAGATTTTGATGTTAATTCTAATGTAGATTTTGTTTTCATGAATGTTTTTCTCACTTACTGGGGAAAGGGATATCAGGGGAAGAATTTTGGACAAGGAGATTCAATTTTGTTTTGATTCCTATTTAGAATATAATTGTTATAGAGTCAAGAGTCTGGGCACTCATTTGTGCCATGGGACAAGTCTTAAATGAGGCAAACTAACAGGTTTGCTCTACTATACTTTATATTTCTTCTGTCTCAACTGCATCTTTGTACTCTAGATCAGATTGATGCTAACATGCTTACATGAGGGAAGAATAGTCGATGCAGATGACTCGCTTGCCAGAGAAGCTATACCCTTCTTCATGAAGCCCTGTAAATTCAGTGTCTCCTGGTGTCCAGGGTTTGAGAAGCATGCATGGATCTAAAAATGACAATATAGGCTAGATTTCCTTCTAGGATGGCATAAAAGCCTCCTTGTACTACTGTGCTTGTTGCTGTGCTCTGGTGGTGTAAATCTCTTTTGCTTGTATCCTGTATTTGCTAGATTTCCAGGAATGTCAAGAAGAAGCAACCATTTTTAAAGGGTGGAGGCCAAAGGGATTTGTGTGCTTTGTCTTATACATGCTCCTATTTAAATATTTTGGACAAATCTTTTATTTTTCTTTGTTAGTGTTAAAAATAATTTAAAATCTGTTGCGCTCATGGAAATGAACGTTTCATTGTGATGTTCACTCATACTGGAGGTGTGCCAGCTCTTTATGCCTGAATCCTTGCTGAAATACATGCTCTTCTATATTTCACTCTCTTCAAATACATGACATTGACTATAGTGTTTGTTAATCAGTTTTTCTATTTGCTGGCACTTTGTCTTGTGAAACCCTGGCTGCAGATTCTTCTGTTGATACACTGGCAACAAGAACACTGACAGCTGTCTGTTTTTCAAGAATATATAACCATGTTTTCTGATCACTTTCTCCTATGGCTGTCTTTCAACATGTAAACAGAGGGACAGATTCAAGTCTGAGCTACACCACTATAAATATGAGACTATCAAAAGAATTCTTTTAATCTCAGAAATGCAAATCAATGCTCATTCTGGTGATACAGTTAGTTTTAACATAAGGGGAACAGTCAGAAAAATTGCTTTTAAAAAAAATAATCCTGAAAAAGGCTTCTATTATTTCAGATTTAAATGGGTGCTTTTTATGTCATTATTAGAACTGGGATTTAATATTTGATTGAGATTTTAAAATTTAGCGACAGTATTGATTAAGGGAAAAAAAGGTTTATCAGAAAATTGCGTACTCATTTGTACATTCATTCACACTTTTGTCTTTGGATTAACATACAATATCCAGCTGTCTGACATGTTATAGTGATGCAAATAGATCTGAGCAGACCTAACTTTCTTTGAACTCATATGAACCTGAAGAGTGGTCTTAGCACACAGAAAATTACAAAGCTGAGCACAAAACTAACTCTATTTCCTGCCGTAATTAAATTCTTCAGACAGATAACTGTCCTTTTGTTTGTACTATGACAGTCAGAATGAAATGTGTTAGGTGGAACTGTTGTACTTAAATTAAAAATGAAAGGTGTTTAGCACTTCTATTGTTTGTGATGTTACATGCTGTGTATTTTGGTACTTTGCTGTACTTTGCTTGTTTATATATAATGCTGTCTGTGACAGCCTTTCTCATGTGAATATCACTTTTTTTCTGCATGAAGCCCCATATATTTGTAAAGAAAGGATGGACAGTATGGGCTTTACCAGTTTAAAATAAACAGAGTCATAGAATACTGACATTAGAGGAGATGGAGGTGAGAGATTTACAGCTAATTCATCAATCTACTAAACGTGGTACAAAATAGATTCAGTACTTTATCAAGAGTAACTGTGCATGGCTTTTCTTCATGGAAAAAATACCATTTTCTGTGGAAAATGTCTCACTTGCTGGTAATCTTATAGGTGGAAATCGATTGTAGTCTGCTGAGATACGAAAATGAGCAAGAAGCATCAAAGTACTTGAAAAAATGAGACTTAGGGTGAAATGGCATTGATAATGACCAAGTGGTGTTATGAAATCTGTCTTCACCAGAGAGTGGCCCAAGAGTGGCATTTAGTAAATGTTACTGTTCAAGAGTATCCTAATGAACTGATACAATAAAGAACGGGTGTTTTATTATCTTCGTGGATTCTTTCTATGGCACTTGGTAATCTGGGGTTAGATAAATTTTGCACTTTTAATCAGAGATTCAATCTCATGCCTACTATGGAGCAGAAATTTATATTGTTAAAAATATCAAGGATAAATCTTTGTATTACAGAACTGCATTAAATTAATTGTATTACTACGGTGAAGTCTACATTTGAAAAGTTACAAAATGTCAAAGGGAAGGCTGCAGGTGCACTTATGTGCATGATCTCTTCCTTACATCTTGCTGCTTACTTATTAGCTAGAATGTGCATTGTGTATAAATATACATTGCTAGATACAGATCTCTGAAATTCTCAACCTATGTTGAGGATTAGGGACTTGAGTCCTGCTAAAGAAAAAGGGTTCTGGGTAGCTGAAGCTTTAGGAAGTTGGGACCTACACTTCTCACTGAAATGTGGTAATTGTAGAAAGTAATTGTAATGAAAAATGCAGAAGAAATATTGTTGGATGATATAATATGGAAAGGCTGGGAAATCACCATTTTTTGAGAAATTACCAGGTGGCTGATTTCTGACTGTAACTACAATTTAAACAGTCCCTAGAACACCGTCTATCATTCATATCTATTTTGAAGTTGGAGTTTTAAAATCTATGCAGATTACATAGTTGTAATAGTTTACATTTCAGGTAAAGTCTTTTTTTCTGGGTTTGAAATGTAACTTTAGCAACATGAACCTGTATGACTAAACTAATCACATCTTTGCTTATTACATGTTTTCAATTAACAGTTCATGTTATTTAGATTAAAGCAGAATGCAGAATAATAACCAGTGGAATTTCAGGCACTAAAACAATTTCAAGCATTAAAAAAATGTTATAGACTTGTGCATCATAGGTATCAAAGTATACTCCCCCAAGATGTCTCAAACTGGAGTAAAGATTAATTTCTGATTAATTGAAATCCTGATTATTCCTTTTCTTCCCTTAAATTTCACTTTATTAATATGACATTTTTAAAAACAATGCTAAAATAAGCTAAGATGGAAACTTGGGATTTGCCTCTGGTTGCTTCATATGTATCTATTCTCACCAGTGAACAATTTTTATTATCCTGGCTGTTGTTTTCATGGTCTCTGAAGTTCATGCCTTGTTGGTATAATTTCTGTTAATTTTTTGTTCTGTTTCTCATATCCTAGAAATGTATGTTGCAACACTTTTCCCTTTATCTAGCCTAACATTTCATTTTACATGTCTAATAGATTTTAATTGCTTTTGGTGATATTTGAGTTCATTCCACAAAGGTCTTTACAAGGGATATTAATTGCAATAAAAAAAATTCCAGTGTACCATTTTGACATAATAATCTATAATGCTTGAATGAGCATATAAAAAAATACTGAAAATATGAATGCTGGCATGACCTACATCTGAGACAAAAGCTATTCCCTTAGGGAATGGAGATAATTTGCTTTTGTCTCATACATTATACATCTCCTCTTTTACACACCATTTCCATGAAAAATATTTTTTATTTTGTATCAGAGAGTTGTTAAAGTTGCGAGTAGAGTATTAGGCTCAGTTTTTTGGGATGTTAACATCCTGGCAGGATTTTGGCACTCTCATTCTTTGTTTCCTATTAACTGTTCGTTGTTTGTTTTTGTCCTCAATGCTTTTCTCCAAGTGTAGTTTTCTTTTTCCTCTTATGTTTTTTGAAGAGTGAATGATATCAATTCCTTTTTATTGGGGATGATACAAAGAAATGGCAAACTTTATAAACAAAAAGTAAACTGAAAATGTTTCACTGATACAGCCATGCCAGTGATTAATTAGCCACTTTATGTTAAATATGCAACCAACCTCTCCAAAGCTGATGGATTCCTAGATAGATAGAGAACAGGACTGACTGCTTCTAAAGCACTGTATTGTCTCTTCAGACAGGATTTATGAGCAGACATTGGAGGTAAGGGAAGGGGTTCAAGGTACAATGGATGTACAACCCCACAAGAAGAAATCATCTCTGCCACAACACTTAAAGGAATTGTCCCTTTATGGTAACTTAGCTTTTAGGAATGGACTTTTTAGCTGCTTTATGCTGAGTGTACATTACCACTGTGCTAATTTGTTAGCATCCTCTCTACCCATTTAACTGGACATGTATTATGTGGGTTAAATGATAGGGAACTAGACAGTTTTCTAGATAGGAACCAGATGGAAGCATAGTATAGTGGTTTTCTTGCTTGTCTTTCTGAAGGTACCTATTTATTTCATAGACACCTTTGCTCACGTACCTCCACCTTAAGTTTTTAATTTGAAACCTCACCTATATCTCACCACCTAGGATCTTGGTATGAAAAATGATATGTGAAAAATAAAATACTACATGACTATTTGATAAGCTCTGGGGATAAATGATGTTCAGGTGAGCCAAGTACTCCTGAATGTGGATCCAGTTTACTAGTTGCTGTGATATATTTCATAGACAATGACTTTTTTTTAGACAATTGTGTTTATGGTGTATTTGTTGTTAGGTTATTTATCATTAATCGTTTTACAGACAGAATGTGAGTATAACTGGTGTGTATGTAACTGTGGACTGAAAGATGTGTATTTCATTTTCATTGTTGTATTTTTGGACCATATTTATATGGCTCTCTTATTTGCATATTTACATTTCTATATTAATAGGCAAGTATTTTTTTTCAACTATCAGCAAAAAGAGACATTCATGCCACTGTATCTTGTACAATGTTTACAGCATCTAACTTAACAAAAGTACTTACAAAGTATTTTACAGATGTGTTTGGTTTCATCACTATTCAAATCACAGTGTGAAATGTTTTACAGCAAAGGATCCAAACGAGTTGTTATGAGAGTGCCATGGGCTTACATGAATGTTTTAAACAATATTGCCTGTGTATTAACCTTAACATGAGAGGAAACACTGGATCATTGCCTTGCTGCGGGATTGTCGGCTTGCTGTGTGAAAAGCAGCAGCAGCAGCATGACAATGTGAGGAATGAGTGAAATCAGCAGAGAGTGGCCTGAAAGGCTGTCAGACTCTGAATAATGTTTGAACAAGTGTGAAGCAGGAATATTGTTAGATGATGTATGTGACGTACCAGAGCCTTGGAAATACTGCTCTTCTATCAGATGAGTTACTGTGTGTGTCTGAGCCCTGAATATCTTTCATCTGCTCCACACTCTCTTAACTGTGATGTGCTGTATTTCCTGCCTCAGAAATTCTGCAGAATATTTTATAGGGATTTTTTGGTTAGCTGAACTTCAGTTTTTACTCTCTTTTTTTTTCCCTTTTTTTTTTCTTTTAGACATTGGGTGTTCTGGGATTGGGATTTTGTGAGAAAAGCTAATAGGGGAATAGCAGCCACTTTTCCTCTTAAGAGGAAAAGAATACTTACTCCTCTTGGAGTACTTACAGTGGCTAAACACATTATATTAAAGAAATTCTTTTCTTCAAGGGTAATTGTGATTAGCAGTGCTAGCCATTAACAAGGTGATAAATGTTACAGATTCCTGTTAACTTCATTGGGAATAGTATTTAAGCCTTTAAATTGCACCGGATGCAGAAAATCTGTGGTGTTTATGATCAGGAAGGTGTATCAATGCTTTGTCCTTTTTACTGTTGAAGGTGGGAATTTCTTGCTGAAGGATGTATCCTGTACTAAAGGGCATCCAGTACTGTGTTTTTAATAGTAATTTTAAATGTGTGTTTCTAATGTATTTGTCTGTTTGGGTGTTGCATATATTTCCCAGTGCTTTTTCACACTTTTCCGTATGCTTAAACATTATTTTTTATGCTTGCTCTCATTCTTTTTACAACTTATTGTCTTTGCCAATATTATTACAAGTAATGTATTATCCAGCTCTCTCTTCTTGTTTTTGGTAATTAAAGCCCAAAGGGAAGTGACACCCCATTAAAAATACCCCAATAAGGTATATGATATGATATGACAGGATATGATTGATATACTCACTTGACAAAGCATCACGTCAAAAAAAAGTATATTCCTCCTAATGTAATCTCTTGTCCTTTTTTATTCCCCATCATGTCTGTTGTGATTATTTCTGGTTATTATGTCTTTCAAATCCTCTGGCTTCTTTCTACATGAAAAACAGAATTTTTCAAAGGCACAAATGGTGGCTACGTTTCCTGCAGAGAAGATTGAGTTCTGCTCCTTATGGATACAAACAACATTAGTATGTCCTCATTGTCATGACTGATTTTGCTGGTTTGAGACACTAAACTTCCAGAAAATCCCAATAGGAGAGAATGGCCCCCCATGTCTGTGATCAATATCCATTGTTAAAGGCAGTTTGTTACTATAGTTTCCCTGAAAATATATGCTGTTTTGTTTATGTAGGTGGTGTGGTTTAACCCCAGCCAGCAACTAAGCACCACACAGCCACTCTCTCCCTCCCAGCAGGATGTGGGAGAGAACTTGAAGGATAGAAGTGAGAAAAGTAGTGGTAGAGATAAAGACAGTTTAATAGTGAAAACAAAGGCCACATGCACAACAAGGAATTCGTTCACTGCTTCCCATGGGCAGGCAGGTGTTCAGCCACTTCCAGGATAGCAGGGCTCCATCACATATAACTCTTCCCTTGGAAGTTAAACACCATCAGTCCAAATGTCCCCCCTTTCCATACTTCCCCAGTTTTATATGCTGAGCATGATGCCATATGGTCTGGAACATTCCTTTGGTCAGCTGGGATCACAACCGTGTCCCCTCACTACTTGTGCACCCGTAGCCTCCTCGCTGGAGGAGAAGAGGCCTGAGATTGGTGTAAACCCTACTCAGCAATAACAAAAATAATTTGGTGTTTTCAAGACTGTTTTCAGAACAAATCCAAAACATAGCTATGTACAAGGTACTATGAAAAAAGTAATTTGATCACAGTGCAAAGCAGCACAGTAGGCACTAGTGGCAACAGCAGTGTGAGGGTAAGAATGCAATGTCTAAAACTCTGCTTTCATGAGATATTGCCATTGTATATCAGTTTTATTTAAGTCAGTGGAACTGCTACTCACATCTATTCTTTTTTTTTCTCAGTGTCGTGCAGTAGTCTAATGATTTCTTTGCTGAAATCCTCATTGTGTAAATCTAGTTCTTAACATAATCTCAGATTTGTTTTTTATAATGGTTGAGAAGGTTATCTTTGGTCCTGTGAAGCATTGCCTGCTGTGGAAATTAAAATATAGTGTTTATTCTCTTCAGCTCAGCTTGACTAGCCAAGTATCATTCAGTGCAGACAGGAACAGATTTGGAAAGGTGGAAGGTGGCTTTCAAGTTACAGTTATGCTGTCCTGACTGTGGATCAGTTAGGGCTGGTTTGCTCCTCAGAATTATCTTAAACCATTTCCAATTCACTTTTGCTCATCCTGCAGTCACAGGATACCTTCTTGGAAAGCCACAGAACTTGTGTCATCAGTACCTTCTTTTCTCCAGTTGAATTAAGTGCAACTGGAAAAAGCTCCTGTTAATTTTCAAACTCAAAACTAGGAAGTTTAATTATGTGAGAAACTGGACAAAGGGAAGAAATTCAGTCATGGAAATCCATGCCAGCACCTTACCTTGAAGCAAGTGTTTTCATTTGGAGACATCCATGTCCAGAATGAATGTAGTTGTAAAAGTTATACAAAGAGTAGGCACTATTAATAAGTAGGCACCATGGAACCACAGCTTCAAAAAACATTTTGAGGAGCAGCGCTACAACCCTATGATTAGGTGTGCTTGAAGGTGGGCCACTGCATACATGTGTAAAGAAATGTCAGTGAGCAATAAACACAGATATCACATAGTTTATTAAAGAGGAGCCTGAAATTATTTGAAGTGTTTGAAACTTTGTCTCAGACTGCATTGACACTAATCAGAAATCATGTGTAGTGATGACTTCATGCTGATTTCTTAAATATATTATTTTTTTACCATAATGGTTAAATTAGGCATGCTGTATTTAACATAATAACACCTGACAGTGGAGTTATTAGCAGCACTTACAAACTAACTAGGTGGTTATAGTCTAGAGGCAAAATTATTCCAGTTTTGATATGTCATTTTTGTGTCTGTTTTAAGATGGTTGTGTTTTTATCCATGTCCAATACTTCTTATGAGGCAGGGAGAATGCAATTCTAGATTATAGTGAATTTCTATCCAATTCTGACTGAATGAAGAATGGAAAAAACCTTTACTGTGTAAAATAGCTTTTAATATCCTAACATGAGTTGCCAAATAATAGCAAAGTAACTTCTGGATAACTCAGTATCTGCTGAGTGTCAAAATACAACCTTGAAGCTTGGACCTTTGAAAGGCAAATTTACTGTGCTTTTGGAATGGTGTGGATTATAGGAGAAAAGAAATAACATATTCTGCAGAATCTGATTTGATAAGAGTTTTCATAGCTGATGTAATTACTGTGTTTCTAGAGCAGGATATTGCTGCATTGTTCATATTAGCTCACTAAAGGGCGTTTAGTTCATAGTGATGGCAGTAACTCTATGAATTGTCCCACTACCTACATTAATATTACACCTTTAATGGTTCACCAGCAGAACTAAGACAGTCACAAACTTGTCATGGTTGAAAAGTCTTGGTCAGGTCCTGAACCTGCCATTTTTGAAACACTAACTTTAGCTCTTGCATGTATTGTCTTAAAGAATATAACTTGCTCTTCATAGACTTTATTTTACCTTCCTAGCTTTAACAACCTTTGGAGTCTGCTCTTTGACTGTAACAAGATTATGTTTGTATGTGGGAAGATCCTAAGGATAGTGGAACAAGCCATCTAATGTCTATTTTAAAGAATCCCTCTAACTTGGACAGCATTGAATACTAAGATATCCTTCGTATCTCCAGTATGGCAAATGTCATCTGCTGATTACATGCCACTGTCAGTCAACTAATTAGGTGTATTTCCTCCTACTCCTCAGGTAGCCTGAGGGAGCCATAAGCCAGTAATTGGTGAAGATGATGCTGACAACATAAAATATTTAGAAAAATAGTGGTGTTCACATAGGGAGTGAAGCTTCAAAATTTGAGACTTTCAGTGGTGTTATATTAATTCAGTTTAGACAAAGAGCTCCATGTTTGTTCAAAGTACTTTTTCACACTAATTGGATACTCTTCAAAGGCTTAATTATAATTTTGAAATTACTTTTGTATCCTGGATAGATACTGAAATGCTAATATCTTCACAGCCATAAGCTTTGTAGCTGGGATAGTGTTTTCTAATATTGAAACTTTAAAATACAGGGCAGTACATCTTACAGATGTAAAAAAAGACAGAATGAAAAAACCCAGTTCAGTATAGTCTTATTACTGTAATATCTTGATAGGATCCTGCTGTACTTTGGCAGTTGAATGTTTAGAGAAGTCATAAGAATGAGGCAAAATTTTTGACTGGGGGCCATAACTTCTCTTCTGCAGTTTCAATCACTGGAGAATGAACTGAAAAGAAAAACCTAACCATCCTCCGCTCCACACCCCAACAATAACAACAGCAATAACAATGATAACAGCAATTACAACAACAACATTAATGGAATATAAACCCTGCGCATTTTTGTGTGTGTTTTGGGGGGAGGAGATACTGCATCATAAGCTGTGGACTGTGAATCCAAAGTATCTGAGGATTATTTTGCCTGTGTGCTAAACATCTGCAGCAAGACTGGACATCTTTGTGTTTGAAGGAATAACTTTCTACCATCTGAGCTGGAAGTTTTGTTTCTCTTAGTCATGAATCTAGCAGCTTAGGGCTGAATGTAGCTGACATATAGCTGGGCAAGAGGACTTTGAGGCTGTAGTATTGCCCTATGAGAGGAAAGTAGAGGAAGCTGCATCCATATTAGGCCCTCTGTCCTTTCCTGATAAATCTGGCTATAGGTCCCTCCATAAAACCAATACATAGTTTTTGCACCTAATAAAAGAGCAGAGGGCCCACCAATAAATAGTTAAAGGTAGTGTAAATAAAGTGTTTGTGCATGACTTTGTGTTTCTATGCTTTTGTGTCTTAGCACTCTGAATATGAATGTTTTAACGGGCACTGTATCTGAAGTTTAAAATTTGAAGTGCAGTTAACATATGGCCTCTAGCTGTAGTTTACAGATTACCTAGCAACTGCACAGAAAGACTGATCTCTTTTAGCCATTAGAATGATTTTACACACAAATTTTGAGTTAATTCCATTCTTTGGTTCTTGGAAATAGTCTGATTTCCTTGCTAATATGTCTTGGTTAAGCTTTACACTTTAATAACAGATGCTCTTCATGAAGTAGCTGGCAGATTGCACTGGAGTTGTGCAGCAACTACACTCTTGTTTGTGATTTTTGAATCTTGCAGCTGTTCATCCATATAACTGACAGGTTTACCATAAGACCAAATGTGAACTTGGTTGTGTTTGTAGAAATCATCAATACCATAGCAAAATAATGTTTCACAATTTTAGCTGGTGACATTCTCAGAGTTTCCTTCTGGTTGCCTTCAGAAGTCCTCCCTGGTTAATATACAGATATATGCAGTTTGGATGAGACATGTTTGTTGTGGGCCATTCAATTTTAAGGCATTTATGATTTTTTCAAAAAGGAATAGAGGCCTTCTGAAGGAGAAGAGGTAATCCAAGAGATCCAGGCTGTTCTTTTTAGGCCTTCGTCAGAGCCAGTTAGATCTTAATTGCTGTATTTGTATTGCTTAGCAATTTACTTAGCAGGTCTGTTATCCTGAGTCTTCAAAAGTCTTTAAAATTCCCAATAATTATAAAAAGATCAGATCTGAGTGCATAGAATTCCTACACACATAAACCAGAACATTTGATTCTCTAATGTTTCTTTTGGGGCCATATTCTAATACTTCCAATACAAATGGCCATATTCTACTGGCCTAATTCTAATAATAAGAATTCAAATTATTTTATTTCCCAATGAGTATCACCTTACTCAAAAATTGTGGCAGTTGGAGGTAGAGGAAGCAAGCTCTTGAGATTAGTGAAAGTGATGAGCTCTGGCAGAAAATATATTAAAGTTCTAAGAAATTCAGCTGTTTCCTTAACTATTTTTAGCTATGTTGTGACCTGTCCTAATTAAACCATGCATATTTATTAAACATATTTTGCAAACTGGGATATTATTTGGCTGTTTAAATATAAATACATCTCATCCCATTCAGTGTTGAATGAAAGCTACAGAACAGGAAGACCTGCAGGAACCAGCTTTGCTACAAACTGGTAAAAAGAATGCCCTCTCCCTAGAAATACAATCTGCTGAATAGACTGTTTTAATGTAAGCCCAGTTGCTTTAGCAAAGGGTGCATATTTTATTATACTCTGCCTACTGCCTGGTGTTCTTGTCTGGTTTTTGTGGGACCATTCTGCTGAGAGCTGTCAGGTGAGCAGAAGGCTGGGGATAGAGCAGTGGATATTGGCTGGAGATTCCTGAGTAGGCAGGGGGAAGAGGAAGGAGGAAGGCAGCACACAGCCTACAGCAACAGATGTAGTCCATCACTGGAGATTTTGCTGCAAGGTGGCAAAAGCTTATGCAAATAATGGAAGTACAGAGTGGAAAAAAAGCCCACTTACTGTGAAGCTCTCTTGACAGACTTTTCAATAGGCACAGTTTTTTCATAAATTATTGCATACTTCCAGAAGTACATAAAATGACAGAAGGGTTTTGGCTGCTTTTTTTCTTGTGGTTCCAAATATTTCCTTGGAGAGTCTATGTGGACTTTCTGCTAGGTTCGCATCAGCATTTTTTGCTAATTGTTCCTGATGCTTCTCCATATTGTAAACTTTTTAACTGAAAAGTAGCAGTAGATTGCTGTCCCTAGAGATGAACAAAAATGTCTGTTTATACAATTTAAAAAGAGAAAGGATAGAAAATAGTGCTTAAAATAAATGTTTCCATTTTGGTACATATTGAATGAGTGGTTAAATGACATCAAACAACTTAATAATTGAATGAGAAGTCACATTTCTCTCACAGTTTCTCCTCTTAACTTGCCTGGAATTTTGCTAAAGCTGGTTTACTGCTATGAAATTGCTTACTGGAGAATCTGCTTTTGCAGGGATGCTGACAAATGAACTCTGTTTTGCACTGGTTAGGTCAGTGACAAGCTGTGACTCATAAAACTTGTTTTGGTTGGCTTCTCCTATCAATCTGTGCTTAGCCATTTTATCTGTGACAACAGTCTGTCATGATAGTTGTCATTTGCCTTTGGCAAGTTCACCTCCTTGTCACATGTTGTCTATCAGGTATAATGGTGTACCAGGCATAATGCTGGACACCATTAATCTACAAAAAGGAGTGGTTGTCTCTTCAGAGGCGAAAAAAAAAAATAGGGCTGGGATTGTTCAAGGGTCTGAAAGTAGTTTCACTGAGTAGTTTCTCCAGAACTGCTTAAAATTTTTATCTGCTAACATTCTGGTATTGATTTATAAAGCAGACATTCTGCATATTTGGAGAATATCAGGTTATACGCAATTCTGTAAATCAGCCAGGCATCCAGAACTGGAACAGGTGACTGTTTCACTTCAGCTGAGAGCTGAATGGGATGGAAGTGACCTTTTCATATAGAGGACAAAAAGAGCAAAATTAAAGGACAAGTGGAATACTTGTGACACTTTTTGCTAAAATACATCTACATATCATGTCCTCTAGAATTCAGGCCTCTGTGTACAAAACTTGTGAAGATTGCTAACTAAGTTTCATATAAATGTGGAATTTTGGGCTCCCCCCACCTTTGCCTTATTTGTTAGTAGTTTAACAGCATTAGATGGAATTTTTGGGTCATATTCCACAATGCTTATTTATCAAGAAGCACCTGATTTGGGGTTTCGATACCTTTTCTGCAGGCTGCCAAGTGCTTTATTGAATCTAATCCTCCAGTACATGCCCCACCTGTGGCATGTGCCACAGCTTTGGGGAGCAGCCATTGTGTAGTATATGTTACTGTGCAGATAGACCCTCCAGCTGAGTACAAAGCAAACTGCCCTGACCCAGGGCAGGGGATATACAGCACGATCACACTCTCACTTCTCGTTCACTGGGTGGTTATTTTGAAGTGATTATCCATCTCAGCCTGCTGGGAAGAACTGTTTGTGGAGCTTTCCTCCTGAACTTACTATGTGGATAAATTGAGAATTTTTCACTACAGTCATGTGAAACCTTTCATGACCCCACATGGCGCAGGCAGTCAGCACTCACATAGGCCACTGTCTTATATATATGTTGGGAGGGTCCCTTGGAGAGCAACACTTGCATGTATTTTTAATTTCTCCAGGAATCTTCCTCTGATAGGGTGAGTCCTACTATTTTTCTCGGCTGTGTATATTTGCCAATTATCATGCCACAAGAAAAAATTTTCATCATGATGTTGTCATCTCTCATTTTTATGCTGATGCTAGTTATGAGTGTCTTTGAAACATGACCTTTCTGGGTCTTACCTCTTTTATTTTTTTTGTCTGTCAGGCATTAAATCATTAATGTTTCAAAAATCAGATGTCTCTGAACACAAAAGTGAAGTTGTTAGTTAACTGTTTTCTTAAATTTTTTGAGAAGTATTAATCGTGTTTTTCTAACCTTCAATGACCACCAGTTCTACTTCAAACAGATGTTTAGTGCTTACCTTTGGTGGAGGATTGTTTCTTGTATATATAAGGAACTGCCTTTTATCATTGACGTCTTGCTAGATTGTAGGTATTTCTTTCTATTCTGGAAAGAGACACTTTTCACCCTTGACACATTGTGGTTTAGCTTATAGGAATTCTTTATTTGTCGTTTTTCCAAAATCTTGAATATTCTGCCTGTAAAAAGTTCCCTAATCTTCTTTCTTGTTCTCCAAATCATGCCATACATCAGTGCAGTAATTTTCCATAATTAATAATTATTGCCTAAGTCTACATTGATTTTTATTTTTACGTAATTTTTTAAATGCAGGGCCTTTAAAAAACATATCCAAATTGTATTTATAGTTGACATGTTTATGAGAAATGGTTTTGCTCTTTTTAAAACTGTAAATATAAAAGTGGCTGCTTTATTCCATGATGATATTCACATATTTCATTAAAACTTTCTCCATTTACAAAAATCATTTATTTAGACTGGTTATTTGCAGAAGACAAGCAAGAAGTAGAAGGGTGCTCTCTACCTTTGAATACCCAGAAATACATCTTAATAGG
This sequence comes from Passer montanus, assembly GCF_014805655.1. Classification (NCBI taxonomy): domain Eukaryota; kingdom Metazoa; phylum Chordata; class Aves; order Passeriformes; family Passeridae; genus Passer; species Passer montanus. The sequence goes on along the minus strand of NW_024360941.1, from coordinate 14,416,832 downwards.
AATATTACTACAATCAGACATTCATGTCCAGTGTGCTCCAATGAAGCTCTTGGGTTTTTTATTAAAATGAAATGCAACATTTCTGCCTCTTTTTATTCTAGTTCTCACCCATTTTTGTCCCTTCCTGTTCTCTTCAAACCCTCAAATTTCCTTGTACCCCAATAACTACTTTATCTCTTGCATGTCTTTGTGAACGAAGTCCTTTTCCTCACTTGACTTCTAGTGTTCATCTGTTTGATTATAGTCTCTGAGTTTCTTTTTACTCTGATAGACTTCTTCCTTCCTTTACAAGCAAGAAGTAGAAGGGTGCTCTCTACCTTTGAATACCCAGAAATACATCTTAATAGGAATATTACTACAATCAGACATTCATGTCCAGTGTGCTCCAATGAAGCTCTTGGGTTTTTTATTAAAATGAAATGCAACATTTCTGCCTCTTTTTATTCTAGTTCTCACCCATTTTTGTCCCTTCCTGTTCTCTTCAAACCCTCAAATTTCCTTGTACCCCAATAACTACTTTATCTCTTGCATGTCTTTGTGAACGAAGTCCTTTTCCTCACTTGACTTCTAGTGTTCATCTGTTTGATTATAGTCTCTGAGTTTCTTTTTACTCTAATAGACTTCTTCCTTCCTTCCTTCCTTCCCTGCCTCTGTCCCTTTTCTTCCCTCTGCCTAGTCCTTGTACTCTTGGCATTTGCTCCCTTGGGCATAACATTTAGCTTTAGGTAAGTATACACAGAACTTCTTCTGTTAAGCTGACTTCAACACAACTTTTCTTCAGTAGTGAGCAATATGTAGCTAAACCCAGATAACACAGTGACAAAGTTCAAAATTAGGTTTTGGGTAATGCCTGAGAATATGAATTCATGGCTTCAGTCTGTGAGACAAATGCTCTTGGTCTGGCTTACCACTAGCAGAAGCTTCCCTCTTCCTTCTGTTATAGCTGACTAAAGAGGAATTTTCAAGTGGGGTCTGACAGTCTTTCATTCTGGCCAACCGAGGCAAGGTGGTGGTCTTTAAATGGTAAACACAAAATACAGAATCCTGGTGGTGTTGAAATGAATGACAGCAACATCTACTGACTTTGTCAGAAGACTTTCTAGGGATTGTTGTTCCTTTTGACTTCAGGGAATTCAAAACTGGATTCTGGCATAAAGAGAAAACACTTGTATACATTGCATGTCTTTCAGACCTTTGAAAAGCCAGAGCTTACTGATGTTATTTTAATTACTGGATGATGTTATACAGGAGTGTGAATCTGAGGTACTGTAGCCCTGGTGGGAAAGATGCTCAGCCAGCTGAAACTGATTTGTGTTGCACTTTGAAAAGGCAGCACTAGAGCCAGCCTGGCTGTTGTTAAATTGCTTTCTAAAGCTGCTATTGTAAGTAGCTGGCTGTTCAGCTACAGAAGAATCTGTCTGTAACCAGGGATTCACTTTCATTTTCCTGAAACGGATTCATACAGACCTTTATGATTTCCCTAGGGAAATACTTTTACATTCATATTGTTCATTCCAGGTGCATGGCCACAGCAGTGCACCTTACTTCCTCACAACAATTTACTATATATGTCAGCATTGGTTTTGCTGCTGTGACTGAGATAATTTGTGCTTTCTCATGAAAGGAAAGTTACAATCAAGGATGATGAGAGAATCTCATATTTCACTCTGACTGAAACCCATAGGGAGAGTTTAATATTATACAATTCAAATTCTCTTTAAAAAAAAAAATCCATAGCAATTGTAATTTTCCTCCTACATTAGCATCTTGAGGTACATTACAGAAACTGTGTGATTCTCACAGGGAAGAAGAAGAAGGGATGGACTGCTTCTTCTTCTTACTAGCTTTTGTGATTCTCACTATCTTTAGGAATAATAGTGGTGATGGAGACAAAACACTAAGCTTTGAAAAGAGACAACTATGCTTCTGTATATGGTGACAACTTTGAAGGAAAATATTTTTCTCATGTTCAGATGGTACATTATGGAAATTCTATTTCTTGTCACTTCTCTGGCCTGGTTAATTAGTGGGGTTTTGACTCTTGTTTTGGTTTTTTTTGCATGACTGAGGAAATACCTAAACCTAACAGGATATCTGCTTGAGTGCAGAAACCTGGACAGAAAAAAAAGGAAGGGAAGAAGGAAGATAGAAAAAGACAGGGGATTTTAATGTTTTCTAACTTCTTAGCTTCTTCAAATTTATTTTATAACATTGTAATAACACTGCTAGTAAAGGTTTTGAGAAACACTATTTCTGCCTTCCAAAAGGTTTTTTTTCCCCCTCAATATTTTTCTTTTATCTGAATTTGGGGGGGGGGGGGGGAGTACATTATGGAAATTCTATTTCTTGTCACTTCTCTGGCCTGGTTAATTAGTGGGGTTTTGACTCTTGTTTTGTTTTTTTTTGCATGACTGAGGAAATACCTAAACCTAACAGGATATCTGCTTGAGTGCAGAAACCTGGACAGAAAAAAAAGGAAGGGAAGAAGGAAGATAGAAAAAGACAGGGGATTTTAATGTTTTCTAACTTCTTAGCTTCTTCAAATTTATTTTATAACATTGTAATAACACTGCTAGTAAAGGTTTTGAGAAACACTATTTCTGCCTTCCAAAAGGTTTTTTTTTTTGAATTTGGGGGGGGGGGGGGATATGCATATATGTGCATCTCTTTATAAAATCTAAATTTTTTCTGAATAATAAATAATGAGGAAAATTGTGCTAGACCCTGGAGCTACCAAGTGGGACCACTAAGAGCCAGATTACAGCATCACTTCTCAAGGTTTGCAGCAGAAATCCAGAAAGGTGGCTCTGAGCACATGGAACCATGGACACCAAGATTCCATTTTCCTTGGCCACATGGCAGTCTAGCTGAGCTGTTGTCCTTGCCTTTTGTGGTTGTGAAACATTAACATTTAGTCCATCTCTGGTGGGCTGTTGTGACTTCATTTTGAGTCCTGTGGAAGATGGCTCAGAATGATTCTCAGAAACCATTTGCCTGCAACATTTATGCAAAATAGTTTGGGCTCAATGGAGTAGCATCTTCTGATCTGGCCTTAAGCTAATCAGTGTTTTAGCATTTAAGCACTACATTTCCTGTAGTAAAAAACTGACTTTTGTAAAAATAATTCATTGCTATCTTCATTAACCTGTGGCATATCCATTGAAAGTTCCTGTTCACTGTTTATGTGCAGTGCAAAATGGAGAATAAAACTTTAGATAATTGTAGGCCGTCTGGTGGTCTTCCTGGAGCTGCATGTTCAGAAAATTACAAGACTGAAATGCATCACCTCGTTTATGTATTCCAATATTTGTTGGTCATTCCCAGAAAAATGAAGTTGTTTAGATTCCATTGTGTCCTCTGGTTATTTATATTAATGAACTAAAAAACCTCTACTCCAAAAATCTTGCAGTCTAGATGAAAAGAAGTCTTGGTCAGGTATCTCAGTCCATCAGCAGTCAGCAGCCATAGTTCAGTGATCTCTCACAGTCAGCACCACTACTAAAAGAAGTCTCAAATTCCCGTTTTCCATGATCAGTTTTTTAAATTTTTCTGCCATTGTCTCTGTTGTGCAGGTACAGGGGACTGAACAAGGAACTAACAAGAAAAAGGCCTAATCTTACTATAATCTTCCCTAATACATAAAGAAAATACATCAACGGATTAACAAATTAACAGTTTAAAAACTACTCTAAAAATTTGACTAATGCTAATTGGACCTTAGTCATATATTATATAACTTACATATATAATACTTTTTTATGAGATGTATGCTTGCAACCATCCTTATAGGTAGAGATAACAGACTGCTCTTCTGGCAAAGAATGATGATGTGATTAACCCTGTAGCAGGACTTTTTCATTTGATCACCTACAAAAAGAATACCTTTCTTCCTATAATCCCCCTCTCCGCCCTTTTTTCTGTTTCTGTTTGTTTTCTCTCCCCTCAAAGAGTTGCTGTGAGAGGAAAGTGCAAGAAAGCCAGCTGTAGTAGAAAATTTGATTATGCAAATGTTGTTTAAAGTTTGTAGAGAGTTACAGAAGATTAACGGTGAGTGATGTGAGAAATGAGGGCAGCTTCTTCTTCAGGATGAATAACTGCAAGCAAATGTAGATCTGTGGATGAAACATTCAGATAAAATCAGCAGTTGTGTTCTTCTGCTTTCCTTCTAGTTTGCCTGTTTGATTTTTTACCACATACACTATAAAACTCCTATCTTCCAAGAATCTGAAGATTGTAGAAGTGTAGAAAAGCACAAGTGTCATAGATATTTGATCAGAGAACAGGCTGGATTGTGTTTTACACAGGACCTGGACGGGATGAAGTAGTAACTGCAAGTGACATGTCCACCACAAACAAAAAGTGATACTTCACACAGTACAATATAAAGCTGTAAAAGGTTATTGTCGCTGGGTTTTTGGTGATATTCAAGGGTTCAAAAATTCATTAGATATGTTTATGAAAAGAAAATATATAAAAGCTGTTGCCTGTGGCTAAGAAAGTCTGGAAGCCACAAATCATATGAATCAAACAAAAATATTCTAGAGAACTACTTTTGTATGCTGCTTCTGTTCTTTCATTCCCATCTACATCTGCTACTCTCCACTGTCAGAGACAGGATGCTGGATGGACTTGGCTTGGTGTTCCTGCATCTTTGGAAAAAAATCAGGTTTTGTCTGTTATATTTCAGTTTTGTGTTTCTTTCAGATCCTTGTCTCCAGATGAGACTCAAACCACAAACACTAGGCTATCCACCAAGGATTTCTTAACATCATTTCCATCATAGCTGAAACCAAAAGGAAGCATAAATTTCAAAGAAAAGTCTTGCTGAATTCTTTCAGACCAAGTTAAAACAACCAGCTTCCTCCCCAGCTCCCTTGCCTTCTGGAAGTAACAAACCACTGAATGAAGACAAATACATTTTCATTGGTCCTTAAAGATTTAAGCTTTTCCCTAAGTGAAGATAATGGATCTTCCTTAGACAGGATATCTTTAGGTTTGGGTATTCTGGCAGGCTGTAGACTCTCTTAAGGTATGTGCAGATTGAACTGTCTGCGTCCTCCTTGCTTTCATTAAAATGTTTTGTGCTAAGCACGGTTCTCCACTTCAATGTCCTTGGGAAGTATTATCTTTGTACTTTTGTAAAGAATCAGTATTGCTTTAGGTATCATAGTCCCATTATTTTGTCACAATCTTTGTTCTTCAGACCTTGTTGGCTTTTACCTTCTCCTTTTGCCTTGATAAAAGACATGGCTTGATTTTGTTTTCTGATTTCATGGAAAAAATGGAAGTATTAGGCACCGATAGGGCAGGAATGTTATTCATGTGAAAGCTTCAAAATCTTAATAAAATAGGGTTATGTTTTTTTAATAATAATATTTTTTCTCAAAATTTGTCAATCAGGTGACAATTGTGAGTTGTAAGAAAAGCAAACATGATTTTCAAGCAGTCTGATTAAAGCCCCTTGCTTTGATAACTGTTGAGGTTTCATTTTTTTATATTTGAGATGTACAAACCTCAGTATTTGTATGAAGAGATAATTCATAAATACAGTTCTTTTCTTTAAAGTTGTTATGGTTTCCCCCCAGGCAGTAGCCAAGCCCCATGCAGCCACTTGCTCACTCCCCCACCAGCAGGACCGGGGAGAGAATTGGGAGGGTAGAAGCTACAAAGCTAGTGGGTTGAGGTAAAGACAGTTTAATAGGGAAAGCAAAAGCCATCAAGCAAAGCAAAACAAAGAATGAATTCACTGTTTCCCATGGACAGGCAGGTGTTCAGCCATCCCCAGTAGAGCAGGGCCCCATCACTTGTAATGGTGACTTAAGAGTAAAAAAAACCATCACTCCAAACATCCCCCCTCTTCCTCCTTCTTCTCCCCACCCCCCCAAATCACTTTATACACTAAGCATGATTCCATATGGTCTAGAATGACCCTTTGGTCAGTTGGGGTCACCTGTCCTGGCTGTGTCTCCTCCCAACCTCCCATGCACCCCCAACTTCCTTTCCAGTGTGGCAGTAGAGAAAACAGAAAATTCCTTGGCTCTGTGAAAGCTCTGCTCAGCAAAAATATCTCTACCTTGTCAACCTTGTGTTCAGCACAAATCCAAAACAGAGCCTCATACCAGCCACTGTAAAGAAAATCACAGCAGAACCCAGTGCAAAGAGTATTTGTGGTTGACTTAATTTCCTGCATAAAGAAGTTGCATGTTTTAAGGAAGGCAGCCAATACAGCGTGATAAGCATGTGAACTGTTGACAGGAACATTTTTGATTCCTGGTTATTCACAGCTAAATGGCATAGTCCTGGAGAAATGCTTTAATCTCTCAGTGTTTCAGTTCCTATCTGGACTGTAAGGGTTTTGATGATAATCTCCTTAATGATAGGAGATGCCATGCACACTGTGCATTCAAGCACAGAAACACGTTTGGTTTCACTGCTTGTGGCAGGTTGCGGTCTTTAGTATCTGAACTGCTCTCTCCATCTTAAAATATGGTAAAGAGGATTCTAAGGAACAGGCGCAGAATGAAGGAGAAACTGTTCTTTCTATCTGCTTTGTTGGAGGTGGAATGTGGAATAGAGCTGGAGTAGCAATGAGGGAGTTTGAAAAGTGAAAAATAAATAGGCAGTAGCAACAGCAGAAGCAATAACAGGAAGACATTGATGGCAGAATGAGATCAGCAGTAGCTGTAGTTGAAAGAAGCTGCAAGACTCATGATTCACTGAAGAGGTCTGCAGCTGGAAAGCGTTTAGGAGAAAGACTACATTAAACCATTAAACAACAACAAAAAAAACAACATATAAATGGTTTACTGTTTTGTCCTTACAAGTATACTGCTTGTGCTGCCCGAAGAATGAAAAGCCTGAGACTTTGCAGAACAGGTGTACTTCAGGGATACTTTGCTAAAAAAGTAAGATATGAATGCTTCTCTCCACCCACTTAAAACTCTGGAAAAAGTCTGTGTTTTAATATCAGTACAGTGTAAATTTTTATGAATTTCTTAACTTGCACTTGGAAAGACCAGTTGAAATCCATTAGAAAGAGTTACTGAATTTTGTTAGCTTGCGACCTAATTAAAATTTTATAATATTTTTTTTCTTTTTCTTTCTCTGTCTCACTAGGAATAAGGCAATCATGTCAAATGATCCTTTGGCACATGGATTGAACTGTACTTTTAAAAACTGAGTTGTACTTGTTCTCACTCATATTTTTGGTCTTCAGTCACTCAAATATAACATCTACTATTTTTGTGGATCAAAAGCTTTCTATACCCTGAACTTTGTTGATTTTAATTGTTTTATGCTGCCTTTTACAGTTTGCGCCTTAGCATACAGATGGTAGATATTTACCATATATATAAAATTATTATTATGCTGCTCACATCACATGCCAGGCCACTGATGTAGTAAGGAAGGAATGCCTTGATCTGCATAAAGCTGTTGCATACATTTTTATTCTCTATTAATATATTTTTTTCTCACCCTTTCTTCTGCTCTAGTTTTGTATCATATTTTATAATAACTCACGCTGGATATTCTCTTGTTCAGCTGTTTATTAGAACTTCATTATTGCTTTGACTAGATGCTTCCCTTGCCAAAGCCACCCCATTTCAAGCAGACTGGGGTAGCTCAATTCTACATTCCAGGATGTTTGGACCAGACACATCCTAACAGATGTCATCTTGCAAGTACTGAGTATTTTCAAAAGTAAAAATTCAGGCTTTATATAGTTTCAGAAAAAGCTGTTGTAGTTTATGCACTAATCCAATGGCTCAGTGACCCTATGTGCACATTTAGAAACTCTAGAAGCTGTTAGTGTTGAAGCTTGTGTTCAGTACGTGTGTTTTGCTTCCAGGTGTGCGAAGTACTGCTATCATGCACAGGCCTGTTCCTGCCTTTCTATTCAAGGATGCATTGTGCTGCTCCAGTACCTTTCAGCTATGGTCATAGTACACCTTCAGCCTTGAGTGCATGTTAGCAATCATCCTCTCTCACAGTAATAAGGATATGCACATAGGTCCAGCCAGATGTGGAAAGAGATCAAACTTCTGTAAATGCAGCCAGCCAATACCTCATTATTAGTAGTTTAAAGTAACTAAATGCATTAAGATGAGAAAGGAAAACAATAACAAAATGAAGTTCAGCCCATGTGTTCTTGTTCACAGAGCTAATTTAATTTATTGATAGCATTTCCAAACAACTCTGGTTATAGCTGTCTGCTGTTAGACTTCTCCAAATGTTCTGTATCTTATTAGTGCTACATGATAGTATCACCAGAGTTATTAAATTTCTGCTCTCCACCACAATATAAGCCTTTGAAAAGCCAATGGGCACATAAAGTGTGCACTTTCACAGTTCTTTTATTTGTAGGATTTCTGTTTCACTGTGCAGCTTTACAGTTATTAAAAATTATATTTAATCTGTTCACTTGGCTTTCTCTTGAGTTGCTATTCTTATTTAGTGTTGCAACTTGGTTGAGTTTTAAAGCATTTTTCATTCACGAAGCAGGGCCAAAGCATTATTGAGCTAATATGATGTTATGCGCAATAGAGACTCTTAATAGGTATTCACATTTTGGAAATGTTGTAGCTTGGATAGATTATTGTGGCCTAATTTTAAACTGGTTTATGTCACATGCTGTTCCATTGACTTGGCAGAATTCAGTTCACTAAATGCAATTATACATATGTAACTGAAATAGATTTTTCCTCCTTTTGTCCTGTTTATGTTCTCAGTTGCTTGTGCACCCCTCACAGAGCCACAAAAATTCAGAAGTAACAAGCCCATTATTTTTCAAGGGTGTCTATATGGTGTTGCAAACACAACTTGGTAGCTACATATATATACTTAAAATTTAATTTTACGTGTTGGTACATCTGTTTCCTGGACATCTGGAGTTCTGTACCAGTTCCTACTGTAGAAAGAATTTTGCCTGTTAGTTTCATTGTCATGCTAGTACCTCAGCACTTTTCCACTGCATTGTTCTTGATGCTCTTGTGCCCACTCCTACAATATTATACTGGGGTTTAATGAGTGGGTGAATTATTCCCAGGGTGATTAACAGCTGCCTTTAAGGTAAGACCCACATACATACATACCTATATATGCATATGGCAGGAAACATTAAATAAATATGTACTTTCCAGAAAGAAATGCTAATTTCCTACGTTATAATTTTTAAAAATTTTTTAAATGGACAGAGAGAAAATGGGGTGTAGTTGTGCTTTACTAAAGTTTTGGCATTACAATTGGAGTACTCCATACCTATATATGCATATGGCAGGAAACATTTTATAAAAATGTACTTTCCAGAAAGAAATGCTAATTTCCTAGGTTATAATTTTTAATTTTTTTTAAATGGACAGAGATAAAATGGGGTGTAGTTGTGCTTTAGTAAAGTTTTGGCATTAAAATTGGAGTACTCTTAGGAAAAAATTCTTAGGTTTTGTTTCATCAAAGTAATTCAGCGATAAATATTGGAAACATCCACTCCTTTCTAATACATTTTCCTTCCACATAATTTTCATTACATCTATCTATAGTTAAAGCAGCTGATCCAGGAAGACAACAGTTTTGTGACTGGAAATTTTCTATTACGGGCATCCAATTGTTAGAAAAGTTCCTGTGCAGAAGCTGTGCGTGTTGTGGGCCTACAACCATGGCAGCCATTCAAATATTAAGGAGCGGGGTAAGTGTTACTTGTATCATGCTCTGAGAGTGTTTCCCATGTTCTAAGTAATGCAGATATGTCTACAAGTAACACATGAAATCACAAGTCAGTCTGAGGTAAAGAGGTTAGCCTGGATGGTAATAGTTTTAGTTTAGGTATGGCCTCAGTAATTCTTGGAGTATGTTAAAAATCCCACCAAATGAATTGGTGCTATTTAGCATCTGACCATGATTGCTGCTGGCTGTTTTTAGCAGAGCTGCCTAAGCTCCTCCCTTTGGATCTGCCTGCAGATCTGGAGCACTTTGGATCTGCCTGCATAAGTTGTAGCTGTATACCTTCAGTGTAGTTACCTTTGCAAGGTAATCACAGTTTATCCTGTGCATGTAGCTGTCCCTTATGCTTTCCTCATTGTAAAGTTACCACTCTGCCACATTGCACTGTCTGATAATATGTGATACTTAAAAAAGATGTGGTAAGCATTTAATTTTATTTTCATATGAATAATGTCAATGGGCAGTCCTGTTCTAAGGTGTAATCAAGTCTCTTACATCAGTAAAACAATATTGGTGTAACTTAAATTATCAAAAGCCCTGATGTGGTATGTGCTGTTCAGACAACACGATCTTATCACCTTATTTAAGTACCTCAGCAGAACTATTTGGTTAACACAATTGCATAGACAAAATAATAATAATGATTAATAATTAACTTCTGATGATGATGACAGAAAGTAATAATTTTATCATGTATAGGTAATAGATAGTAAAAAATGGGCAAAAAGAACCATGAGACAGAAAATGGTGCTGACAAAAAATACAAAGACAATGCTCATTATTTAATGTTTCTTCAGTGATGACTGTTTTGACAGCTCTGCAGTGCTGCTACACATTAACAAAACTCAGAGGAAGTACTTAGTGAATATATATTTTTTAAAATCCAACATGTTGCTTATACAACTTCACTTTCATGTGTTACATGCCACTGTGCAGTGATTGGAGGCTTTAGATGATTGCAATGCAGGGAAATTAAACTGATTTGTAAAAGTGTTAATTTCTTATAGCTACACATACAGTTGTGTGTAATCTCATTCATAATGAAAAATACAGTTCCATACTTATATATACGTGAGTATATATAAAAATGCTTTTAATAATAATTTCTTTAAACATTATTAGGAAATAAATGTTATATCTTAGTCTGTCAGAAAATCTTGTAAAAATTGAAGTAAAATAGCATTTTCAGAGAGAAATGGTTCATGTACCAGCAAGGCAACAGGAGTTTCATTATGTATGATACGGTCTGCATATAATTTCTTTCAAGCCTTTAGAAATTTTCCATGTATGATTTATGAAATATTCACTACCTGTTTCTGCAAGTTGCAGCAGTGGCTAGGCTAATTGTTGGTCCATTTTTTTCCAAAGTATAGCCCTTTGTGGATGTTATCTTTCATTTAAATTGTAATGATCGAACTATTAAGCTCATTTTTTTAAGGAATCTCCTTTTTTCTTGCTTTGTCATGTCAACTTTCTTTTCTATTTTAGAGAAACATTCTCAATAATTATTATTGTATTATCAGTTGCTTCTATAGACTGATATTAATTTCATAAATAAATAGTTGTCATGGTATGGCATTTTTCTGTGAAAGAAAGCAAACAAATGGAAAAGTAAATTTATGTTCTTTCTTGCTTAGCTATGATTCACTATGTAACAATTTGGTGATTGAAATAAATCCAAGGAATATAATTATCTGAAGCCAATGCTCATAAAATAGTCAATGTGTTGAGCCACTTATGTGTGCTAATTTAAATGAATTTATTCCTAAGAGACTACAGTGACCATTAATAGTTTCTTATTTAATTGTCTGTTGCACTATTTAATTGTGTTTTATCTAGACTCGCCCTCATTTTCCCATTAATACTTTGTAGTAACCAGTTGTGATGCATGTTTTTGAAGAAATACAGCTGGCATTTGTTGCAGAATCTCTGTGGGTATCTTCACCAGCTAGATAAAATCTGTTGTGTGTAATAGTCATGTTTGCAATAACTATGAAATTCATGGCAGCTGCAAGCTCTTTACACCCTGAAAAATGAGGCCTAATGTATAGCAGGGAACAGTTAAAAAGGTAGTGACCAATTTCTGCATGAGATTGTTTAGTTTAGTATCCTGCAAAAGGGAAAGAAGCACATGAACTTCTGCAGCAAAAGTATGAGAAATAGACTGGCAGCTTAAAGTATTGCATGTAGCTTGTCCGCTGTTGAATTAAAAATGCGCCTTTCCTTCACTGTATGTTTGACTTAATAATCCTTTTCAGAAATGTCTGCATAAGGTTCTCTGAAAATGCAAATTTAATAAATTACTTGACAAAGGGTAAAAAAGGGTATAGCTTCCCCTATCTTTAGGAAGTCTTTTCTTAATGGGATTTACACTATGTGATGAAAGAAGCTAGGTATCCCTTCTTGGGTGCCCAAATCTGTAAGTAGCTTTCTTTCACTTAGCTGTTAAAGTACAGCACAAGCAATAGAAAATGATGTGTATGAAGAAATATCTTTGTAGTGACGATACAATGGTTCCTTTAGAAAACTTTACTGTGAACAAACGTTTGCCTGGATCACACTCCAAATAATATAAAAAATTATTACTGGTCAAAAAATAATGATGTGCACCTGAGATCTGGAATGAATGCCTGAAGAGAAGACTTCTCCTTTAAGAAAGACTCAATCAGGTATCTCCTCCTACTTGCTCCTTCATCAAAATGTATTTGTTTGGTATGAGGTGTGTTGGTGGACATTAATTTGAAGCATAAACAAATTAACTTTGAGATTGGAAAGATCCCACCTTTTTTTTTTTTTATTTCCAGTCTGTCATCTACTGGCCATCTAAAGATGGTGGTTTCCTTTTTTATCTGAGGATGTGCAAATAATTTTAATAAAATAAAAATGAAGAAAGACGCAATACTCTTGAAACCATTAATATTCTGATTGGAAGAAGAATTTTGCATGTACACTTAATATTATAGTGATAAAATTGAAACTAAAACTATGTGTATTTTTCTAAACTGTGGGGATTAGAAAAAGGAATACAGATTTTAAATTTGGAAGGTGAATGAAAAACCATCCATGTAATATTTATTTTCCTCTTTGTTCAAAGATATAACAAAAGTAGGGTAGTGTTCCCATAGAATGGTTTAATGAAGGAAAGGGTTTGAATTCCTATCTGATAAACATTTACAGATGGATGTACAAAGGCAATACTTCAAAATGTAAAAGATAATCAATGTGAATAAAAATTTGGCTTTGAATACTTTACTGCAATGTTATTACTTCCTCTATGTGGTGTGTTTCCAATTTGGAAAAATAAAAACCCAACTGTGAGCAGGAAAAAAATATATCCTTCAATAGTGACTCCATTTGTTGAGAAGATCTAATGGTTTTATTTTCATGCTTAATGCCTGTGAAGTTGCACAGACCATAATTTCTAAATCCATCAGGAATACCACTGTAGTACTGTTGCCTTCAAAACTATCTGTAATGGATTGCTTGCTTTTGATTTGTAGAGTGACATGGCAACCAGGATTAACTTTCCCCCCCACCACCCCCATTCAAACATGTATATATTTTAGACCCCATTAAAAAAATTAAAAGGGGAAGTCATAACTGTTAGGTTAGATCATGGTTTTGAGTTCTGGATTCTAATATCCCTGCACCCAGGCTGTTAAAACTAGGAGATTGATACTTAATGATGTTTCTTGCCCTTTGTTCCCCCATCTAAGCTATAAAGCAGATTTGACAAGCTCTTTTAAAAAGTACTTGAAGAAAAAGGGGAAGACAAATGAGAGATGGGAGGGATAAAATAGGTTGTTGAGAGAGGCTTTGGCATCTGAAGAGTTGGAGAATAACTTCTGAATTTCACAAGCCCACAAAAATGTCTTGTATTTGACACAGAAAATGTATTCTTCTTTTGGTTAAAAGGTGAGAGCTATATGCATCTAGGTTTCATTCCTAATTGTATATACATTTTCTTCTATCAAAACACATTTTTTTAGGTGAAATATTTGAAATCAGTAAATACAGAACACTTGACATAATTTTAGATGTGAGAAAACCTTAATGAAATGACATGCTAATAAGAAATAATTTTTTCTGAAATAATGAAAAGAGCAGTTCCGAGTTGAAGTATGATGTTTGTGTTTGATGTAACATCTCTTAGCTTATTATATTACAGTATGATGTTTAAACCTAATATTAAAAATACAGTTGTGGTGCAAAGAAGAGTTAGGACATGGATTAAAGAATTGGAAGCAATTTTTTTGTTGTCTAGGATGTAAAGAAATCACAAATGAAGTGTTTTCCAGTTTTCATATTAGATGTGATGTAGTGGAAGACTCTTTAGTTTAGCAATGAAAGTTATAGAAAATCATATGGATAGAATTTGAAATCAGAAAAATTGGGAATAAACTAAATGCAGTTTCATTAGACTTCCTTGCCATGAGCTACTATGCATTCTCTGCCAATGAAAATTCCAGAATCAAATTTCTTTAGTAATTGTATTTTTTCCTGATATTGAATTCAAACACAGTTGCTAGACTTTAAATGGACAGTAATTTAGGGCAGCTTGCCTCTTGCTTCATGCAGGATAAAATTCATTGCACAGGTTTCTTCTGGCCTTAGAATGTGTGATTTGGAGTTGATTCTTAAATCTATCTCAGGTTTTTATGCTGGCATATCTTCATCAGAACAGATATTTCCTATGAAGAAAGAAAATAATAAGCAAATAGGAAATCAGAAATGCATGATAATCTACTGAAATTATCTTTTGAGTGTGGTCAGGTCGAAGAATAGAGTAAGTAAAAACTTTTCAAATTAAAAAAGTTACTGTCTGAGCAATCTGTCTACCTGTGCTGAAAAGCCTGTTATCCAAGAATGCTGAACTGCATTTATAGATTTTTTTTTCTGCCTTTCTGTGTATGAGACAGTAAAAGTTCAAGTCTACTGTCAATAGTGCTTTATTCAGAGAGCTTTGGATTTGTGCAATTGTTTCCAGAGTCTTAAATCTGAAAATCACAGGCTTTGTTCATCTCCATTGTGCTTATTTTCTTCTTTTTCTTTAGTCAGATCAGAAAGTAGTTCTAAATTGCTTAGTTACATGTTCTTTAATTCTAGTCTCCTTAATCTTTTTACTTGTCCCATAGCTACTTGACATAGTATTCTAGGCAATATTCCAAATCTTCAAAATATTATCAAGATACTTTTTTTTTTTTTTGGTCTGGCATGAAATAGAGCTTGATTATCATTCAGTATCAAAAGCTGATCCAGTTGAAATAATCAATGTAACAGATTAACAGTGCAACATAATTGCTTTCATTATATGTGTGTTTGGCTACATCACAGAATACTCTGAGTTGCAATACTCTGATCCACAAGGATCAAATTTAACTCTTAACTGCATGGACTATACAGGGGATGAAGCCACTGCCTTGATGTTGTTAGTACTCTGCTCTAACTAGCTGAGCTAACCTCAGATGACTTTGTGTCTGATCAACTGCAGACTTGGAAAAAATGAAGTAACATTTTCTATACCATTAGATAAGTCATTTTAATATATCAGGTAGCTTGAGTTGCTTTAATAATTTTCAAAGGGAATTTACTAATAATTTTGAAACGGAGACTGTCCATCCTCTTTATATGTGTAAAACCCTGGGTTACTTGAGTGACATTTCAGTTTAGCAGTTTAGTCTCTCTGCAGGCCCTTCCTTCCTTGGAGGGAGTCAGCAGCTCCTCCCAGTTCTGTATCATGTGTGAACTTGCTCAGTATCCCTCCCAGTCTTGTCTCCAAGTCAATGAAGTTAATGAAGATGTTGAAGTGCACAGGTTTGAGGATGGAACCTGTGGAACCCACTAGTGACAGATCCCCAGTCTGATGTCACCCTTTTCATTCTAACCCTTTGTGCCCAACCCATCAGCCAGCTGCTCAACCATTGCATGTTGTGTTTATCCAGCTGTGTGCTGGACATGCTGTCCAGAACAATACTGTGAAAGAAAGTAGTGAAAGCTTGATGTTTAGAGAAAAATTATTTCATTTTGCATACTTTGTATAAAGCAGTTAAAACATCATGGAACAATTAAGCATAAATCTACTCGAGATGTGGCATATTACTTCTGCTGGTTTGGTAACAAATATACCTAATTTAGGTACTGCAAACAGCAGCACTACTTCAGTACCCAGAATCTGTTCTGTGAACAGACTTGAAAAACTCTCTAATCATGCTCAGTCCATATGGGACCTTCTTTAATGTTGGTTTTGTAAATTAGCCATCAGGGCTCTTTTTTTCAGGTTTATGACAACGTACAATTGAAGAAAGACAAAAAGAATAAGTAGAAGTCTAGGAAGGTGAGATTACAAGGAAGCTGTGCATCCTGTACACTGATTTTCTCCTGGAAATATTCTCAGTAATAGTTCACAAGTAGTTTTTACTGAAAGGGTTAAAGAGTTATCCAAAGTTGGACTTTTAAACTACTATGTGAAAGAATTTCAGAAATATGTTGAGGGTTGAAGCCTAGCAAGTGAATCATACCTTTCAATGGCTTTATTTAGAGACAAAACAAATGTAAAATGCTCACAAGATCTCCTTATTTTATATTTACAAACAGGATTGATTTTACTCTGTTTTCTCAGAGATGCTCCTAAAATAAGACCCTCCTTGATACTTGTTTTAAGAATTCCAGAAATCATCTCTTCTTGTTTCAAGTTTCTTTCCTTGCTTCTTTCAGTCTTTTTATTGAGAAAAAGGGTTTTTTCTTCTCTCTAGTCCTTAGTGTAGAAAAAGCCTTTCTATTATTTTTTTAAATTTAAACCAGCTGCCATATTAATGTTCTAAATGACAAATGCTACAGCAGTGGCTCTATCATGCAGATTGTTAAAATATGTTTAATTTATATTATGTGTGTTATGATCCAAAGGAGCGACAATGGCATGTTGGATCACAGAGTGCTTCTAACTCCCCTCCCAAATCCCACAAAACCCAAACACCCCTCCCCACTCCAGACCCCCAGCTCCATACAGATTTATGTGACTGTCCCAGAGGTCCTGAATTAATAATATGTAGCATGTGCACAAGAATGATAGATGGACGAGGAATGGCTTATGTCTCTGTTAAATACTGCATTGTAAAAGTTGTACCAATACATGTTTGTGAGACAGGTCTGGTTTCTCTTGCTTTCCTGCAGGTTGCTAATTTCTTGGGCAGATAAGGAAGGGGGTAGCTTCTGAGCTTTTGGATTTAACAACTCTGTAGTGTACCTCATACTTTCAAGCAAAGCACTAAAGCACCATTAAATTTTAAAATAGAGTTCAGAAACATTAAGCTTTCTTATACCCTGCAGTTCTTGGTACAAATGACTGAATTTCAGATTAAGGTAAAGAAAAAAAAAACCAAAAAACCAAAACCACGAAGAACTAAACAAGTGCAAATCACCCAGGAGTTAGAGTGGGAGATAGGCATTGTAGTGAGTCAGTCTGTATTTTTCTGTAGCTGAAAAGTGACAGCTGCCTTGTCCCAAAGGCTGTTTTGCATTTAAAAGTGAAGATTATACAGAGAACACAGGAACTGTCTCCTTTCCCCTCCATATTCAGCTCATAGAAAAAGTCCTCTAGCTGGGGAGTAACAGTTTGGTGAAGGACTTCAATTTTTTTCATATTCCTCCTCATTGCATATAAGATTAAAAAATGGCAAAATTGTGAATAGTGATATGAGTACAGAACAAGTAATTTCATGCTGATAATCTCAATTTCACCTCTTCAAAACAGTATATGTTTTACAAAGTCACTTCAAATGGAAATGCACTACAAAATGGGGCAACTGTAATAGAATAGAATTGCAGGATGGCAGGGGCTGGAATGGATCTCAATCATCCAGTTCCAACCCCCTGCTTTATGGGCAGGGACACATTTCGCTACATCAGGTTCCTCAAGGCTTCATCCAGCCTGGCCTTGAACACTACCCAGGGATGGGTTATCCACAACTTCTCTGGGCAACATGTTCCAGTGCTTCATCACACTTTGACTAAAGAATTTCTTCCTAATATCTCATCTAAACCTGCCCTCTTTGAATTTTAAACCGCTGCCCATTGTCCTGTCACTATCTGCCCATCCCTCTCCCTCCTTTTCATAAGTCCCCTTCAGGTACTGAAATGCTGGTCTTTCTCAAGGCTTCTCTTCTCCAGGATGAACAACCACAGCTCTCTCAATCTATCTTTGCAGACAGATCTCCATCCCTTTGATCATTTTCATGGCCTTCTCTGGATGCATTTTAACATGTCCATATCTTTCTCGTGTTGAGGACCCCAGACCTGGTCATGGTACTTCAGGTGATCCAGGTGGGGTCACTAGAGTTGCAGAATCACCTCTCTTGATGTGCTGGACACTCCTCTTTTGATACAGCCCAGGATACAGTTGACCTCCTGGGCTGCAGGTGCACTTTGTTGGCTCATATCCAGCTTGCCATCTTCAAGAATTCACCAGTCCTTCTCTGCAGGGCTGCTCTCAATGACTTATTCTTCTTGTCTGGACTCATGTCTGGGATTCTCCTGACCCAGGTGCAGCACATTGCACTTTCTGAACTCCACGAGATTGTCATGGGCCTACCTCTCATGTTTGTTCAGGTCCCTCTGGATGACATCCTGTCCTGTTACTTAGCTTTGTGTCATCTGCAAACTTGTTGAGAGTGTGTTTGGTCTCACTAGGTCATTAATGAAGATATTGAAGAACATCAGTCCTGAGACAGAGTCCTGAAGGGACACCTCTTATCACTGGCCTCCAACAGGACATAGAGTTATTGGCTACAACTCTGTGGCTGCATCCATCCAGCCAATTCCTTAGCTACTGAGTAGTCCATCCATCAAATCCATATGTCTCCAATTTTAAGATAAGAATGTCATGTGGTTTCATATTGTAGGTGCTACAGAGGTCTAGATGGATGACATCTGTTCATCTTTCCTTGTCAACCATTATCATCACTTCACCCTATAAAGAAGATTGATCTGGCACAATTTGCCACTCTTAATAAAGCCAGGCAGACCGCCTTAATGTTTATTTCTAAAATGTCAAAGTGGGATGTTTTGACATTGTTACAATGGCCTTTATTCAATATTAAATGCCACTTACACCTCATTATGCAGTAAGGAGAATAAACACGGATCACCTGGGGAACAAGGCAACCTGAAAAGTGTCTTTATCAGGGAAGTATGAAAGACTAAACTACCCAACTATTCATTATATTGAAGGTCATTCCTAAATCAGTCATCAGTCTCTGAGACTTAATTTGAATAGAGATTCTCAGGTGGTGCTTCATTGAAATATCCGTGTGTGGCAGAAATGGTTCACCAGGATGGAATTGTGTTTGAACAAAAGTTGCATTATTAATCAGTTACTGAAATCGATAGGTTATCATAGTGCATTTTGGAGAAGCTGGGTATTGTGAGACATGAGGATCTTCTCTCAGTCAAGCTATCATATAGGGAACCTGAAAGCACAGGGAGCAGAAGGCTTTTGGTACCGTAGAATGTGAAAGAATAAAAGCTCCTCAACTTAAAGAAGCTGTAGAGTTCCATTCTAAAATCTGCCCAGCACAGTTAAGTGAGTGTTATGAACTTGAGTACAGAAGAGCAAAGAAAACTGTGAATAAAATTGATCAAACACAGAAAGATTTGAAATATACCCCAAAACTTGATTAAAACCAAACAAGGTTAAATGTTGATGCCGAAAAATTGATATATTTCATTTACTAGTAAAAGAAAGAAAGAAAGAAAGAAAGAAAGAAAGAAAGAAAGAAAGAAAGAAAGAAAGAAAGAAAGATGTCTGTGAGGGGGACAGGGAGAGTCACAGGTATTAGGTAGAAACAGGTCACCTTTCTGAGGGTCCCAATGATGTCTTGTTGCTCCCCTCCATCTGGTCTTGGTGGTGAAGGTCCCCCATGCCATATAAGTATAGAATCCAGTGGATTAGTATACACTTTGGGGGATGCATCCCAGTAGTAACTTGTTATGTTTCCTTGCAGAAAGACCAAATAATTTAAAGAATATTCTTTCTTTCACAGAAAATATGAAGGAATGCACCAAAACACTGCTTGTTTTGAGACAAAAGCAATGTCTTTTCTGTATGTAGAAGTTAAAATTCTATTTTTCTTTCTTCTGGTATTAGAGCTGACGTTTTTTCATCATAGTGACAGTTTCCTGTTAATGTGGCAGCTTGATCAGTTCTGTCATTTTGTATCAGTCCACTAATTAAAATGTTGATTCTCTTTTTGAGACCAGCCTTGAAGAAAAGATGTTTTTGATGGCTTAGGTAATGAGCTGAGATGTACAGAAGCTAGACATATAGAATAGAGGGATGTCTGCAACAACAATTTGCAATTTCAATGTAAGTAATACAAAAAGTGAATGTTTTACACTAGTTCCTCACTGTCTGTACTGAATAGCACCTTGTGCTGAGTAAGAACTGCTGGAAACTGGCTGGTAGATTTTTCTTTCTCAATATGGCCAATCTATTTTAGCTGAAGATCAATATGGGAAAGCAATACCAGCAGGCATTAAAGTGTAAAAGAAAGCAAAAGTGAACCACCCTTCAGTCTTGCAGACAATGACATAGTGCATACTTATACAAACCATTAGTTCTCCTGAGCTCCTTCATCCACAGCTGACTGTGTAACCTCTGCAACAGGCTGTGTCTTGCTAATTGCATTTTTATAGCCTTACACCCTGTATCATTTTAACTTGGAATTCGGCATTCCCTTTGTTTTCACTATAAACTGGTGTACCCCACACTACTGTAGTACTGAGCTTCCTAGGAAAGCTCAATTGCCTGGAGAGGCAGATGTGCTAAATGGCAATGCAAGGATGATTTGTCGAAGCAGATTTGGGACGTGACATCTGATACTACCTGCAGCACTGTCAAGGGAGGAACATTGTCAACAAGCTGTTAAAAATGACTTCTAATGGCTGAGCAAAGTAGATGAAACATCAAGAAAATCACTTGCTTCTTTGTTCTTATTGATTGCCTAATTTAATTGGCATAGTTTTATTGAATTTTTTAACAGAACAAAATGAGATTTTAATGTAATCTCACTGAGGTTGGTTCTAATTAGATATATTAATTTATTATGACTTTCTTGGTTAGAAGAACTAAAAGTCATTAATTTCTTTTGATAAAGTTATTTTAGACAAAGTCCCAAACCTTCCAGCTATCTGTACTCTTGCGTATATTGGTGTATACTTTGTTGCAAATCTACAGGAGACTGAAGAGACCAAACAATTTTACTTATTATGTTGAAATTCAAATTCTAAAA
This sequence comes from Passer montanus, assembly GCF_014805655.1. Taxonomy (NCBI): domain Eukaryota; kingdom Metazoa; phylum Chordata; class Aves; order Passeriformes; family Passeridae; genus Passer; species Passer montanus. The sequence goes on along the minus strand of NW_024360941.1, from coordinate 14,395,830 downwards.
CCAATCAAAAATATTGAAAACTTCTGGTATTTTACAGATACCATTCTGTAAGATTTTCAGGAGTTGATACACCTGTAGTGTCAACCTCTGCAATTGTTGCAATAAGAGTGAGACAAGGCAAAGTAGGTTTCTTTGTTTGCATAACTTCCTAAGGCTTAATCAGTTTCCAGTTCATGCTAATTCTTCCTTACTTAAAAACCCAGATGGCAAAAGAAATCAGTTTAATTTTGCTGGATTAGACATTGAGTGATTTGCAATACAGCGCATTTTTGCTTTCAAGCAAGTTGCTTGAAATATGGATTTATACACTTAACTTCATCCTTACAAGATAGTTTGGATCAGGAGTAATCTTGAAATGCTCTTGTATCACTGGAATTTGATAATGTCTTTCTGAGGTTTATGCATTGATCACATGTGAGCTTTATTGGGACCATGAAGAGTAGGGTGGAAAGTGTATATAGATTCAAAGAGCTGTCCTATACTGAGTCTAGAGATTTGCTCCCTGGGTCATTTGTGGGATGGTATATTTTGGTGGGGAAATGCAAAGCTTTGTTAACACCGGACATTTTGGGATTTGTAATTCAAAGTTAGAAATATCACAGTGGTTTGCTTCACCGGCACTCCACTGTAAACCATATTTTCTCAACAGGAACCTGCACCTTATAGTATGGAACATTCTATAATCAGAGTAACTGAAATGCTAATTGTGTAATTCAGGAAACTCAAGTGATGTTGACCCACACACCCCTCTGGTGATGAGACAAAAAAGCTGTTGAAAGAGAAGAGATGATGAATTAACTGCTTTCTTCATTTGATAGAATGACTCTATCTGAGTGCTAGTGGTGGTTTTTTTGTTTTTTTTTCTTTTTAAAGAAAAGTTGAGTTTTCTATGTGTAAAAATTCTGTGGTTTGTACAGCTTTGTTCATTTACAATATACATAAGGTGACATTTTTACTGTCTTTTAGTCCTTTTTCAACCGAGCAAAAGGGCTTAAACAGAATTTCAAGTTCAGGTGTTTAGTTGTTCAGAAACAATGTCTTTCTCTAGAAGTTAATGTAACAGAGTCATAGAAAAGGATTCAGAGGTCTCTCTTAAATACCTGCTATGTAATACAATTGCTGGAAAAGGGAAATAGACTGAGAAAGGAACATTCTCTGACTCTATGAGAGACAATTTAGTGTGATCACAAGTTCTCCATGTTCTCTTTTGAAATGGCTGTTTCATTGATACACTCATAGAGAAATTGCTGTTGAACAACTGATGTCAGTGAGGATGATGGCAAGCTGGGCACGTCATTAATTTGGAGCAATGTTTTAGATATTTACTTTGACTCATCTCATTTACAAGCCTCAAGGATGGTTCACAATTCCAATTCCCAAGCCCTGTGCTAACTTTCCAATCAGTAAGTGCATGAATGCTGGCATTCAGCCTGCTGCATCTGCCTATGCTCTGACAGGCAAATGAGAGAAGTTGGCTCCAGATTTGAATCATTTTGGTACTTCTGCAAGTAGCATTAGGCATTGTGTAACACTGAGGTAGCTAAAGGCAGTTGTGTAGATATGGTCCTTTGCTTCTTTTGGTTGGATTCCTGAAGTGTAAAATACCAATAATAATAGGGGGCTAATTCTTAGTTTCATAGAGATGTTGTCAGAAAAATATGCTTAGTAAGTTTGTGGATGTGCAAAATATATTAGTTCCTAATAAAATATTACTGATTTTGCAGCAGTAGTCTATTGCATAATTTTCTTTCTTTGAATCTTAATTGCTTTATTTTTCAGGTTCGCATTGATAAGAAGACCTTATTATGGTCTTAATTTCTCAAATCAGATTTCATGCATTTTTGCTGTCAGAACATGTCTACAGATATGTAAAACACATAGAAAATGAATAAATCTTAGAATTTTGGAAGAGAAGATTATCCATTAACTCTTCAGCTTTTTGTAGCCCTCCAAAGAAAACTAAGAAACACCAAAATGCAGTGAAATATGAAGAGTACTTGTCAGTAACATTTGTAAGTGGTCATTGTTAACATGTCAGGAGTGTGTCTAGATTTCTGCTTTGATGTTTTACTACATGGCACAAACTCCAGTAAGGGTTTGCTTTTTCTCCTGCTTATTACTCTCGGTCTTTAATTGGACTTAGGTCTTTTAGGGCCAATTGTTCTTGCTGCTTCTATCTTGCAGTGTTTGAAACACAGTGTAGCCCTTTTTTCCTCACCTTGCATTCTATTAGTGAAATAAGCCGTATAGGAAGATGGTATGAGAGAGAGTTTGCTAGGTAGAATTAGGAAAAAAAACCCCAACTCTTATGGTTCGCTTGAGTTCTTCTTGCATGACACACAGACACCTTTCTGCTAAATCAGACTTGACTGAACACTTGCAACAGGCTGTGAATGCTCTGATGTTTGACAGCTCCTGTTTCAGGTTTCCTTCATGAGAGCATGGTTCACTGTCAACTGATCCACCCCTGAAATTGAATCTTAAAGCTTTCTGCAAGTACTATGCTACACTCCCATTATGCCAGGAGGGAAACAGTCTGTTGCTCATTCTGACTGTGAAATGAGCCAGTGCTATGTGATTACCCTTCAGTTTGACTCTGGGAAGTAACTTGAACCTCATCAGATTGTGTGTTGTTTGGTTTTCCTGTATAGGTGCTCACTCTTTTCACAGGCTTTCTGAAGTGTTGCTGTAATTGTTGATTTGTGTTGATTTTTCTTTTCACATAACACCATATGCTGCAGTTGAGAGATGCATTCATAATTTGTTTTCACACAGACTAAGTCCTGAATCACACACACATTGTCTTGATGCAATTTCCTTTGACAGTCAAGAAAGCTTGCTACAGTTGTGGACGCGTTAAAAGGCAGAAACCAGTAGTGAAAACCAGAAGACAAAAGCTATATAGCCTAAACAAAGATGGAATAATATAATGAATGTGTAAATTAACTTTTGATAGTTTCCTGTTTGTGTCAGTTCACAAAATGAAATAATGAAAGTTCATGTGAGAAAGGAATTAAAAAATGCTTGAGGTTAAATGTTTCAATTTTCTTGGGAAAAGAAGTGATGTATTTCTGTCACTGGGAGAAAATTATTGTTTCCATGAAAAAAACCCCAACAAACTCCTAAACAAAAAAATGTTATCATAAATTTGGAGGAGGGTGAGTGTTTATGGATAATACAAAAAGTGATAGGTAAGTCTTACAAAAACAGTGTTTGTTCAAAGTTTTAAGTCAATTTCAATCAGTAGGATGTGATTTCTGTGTTTGACAGCTCACTTTGTGTCTGTCTCTCATGGAGATTTAGAGAAAAATGAAGGACATATCCAAGGCTAGGAACTGCCAAAGATGGGACCTGAGGCTAGACTTATATCCATTCTGACAATACCTACATTCCTAGAGCTCTCCTGCCTTCTACCCTTCTCTCCATCATTGGTAGACACAAGCTATTTTCTTTAAGTCAAGTCAATACCTTGCCCATTATCAAAACAACTTGATCAGTCAGAAAGTCATTTTGCACTGCCTTTTCAAACTTAGAGAACTAAATTCAATAAAAACACCTCAGATCTTTTGGGAGAAGTGACAGTCTAATCATTACGGAACATGTTCATTATGAAACACCAGAATATATCTCACTGGGAGCAGGAGGAGATATATTTGGTTATTGAGCTTTCTTTTCTTCACAAATTTTGTCAATACCTGTGTAGGGAGAATGAAAGTGTTCATTATTGGGAGACTTACTTTGTAATCAGGATGTGCATGATAAGGATAAGAACATATTTATCAGTGGAAATTATGCCCTACCGTATGATTGCCACAAATGCAGTGATGATTTTTGTCTTCTTGGTGTTTTAGCTTCCCTAAATTCAGAGAAAGTTCAATTGATTCTTATTGAGGTATGAATAAAAAACATTTTTTTTTCCAGTTATTTATTATAATTACCATGCTTCTTTCTTTTGAGTAAGTCACAGTGAGGGAGGTAGACACATTTTGTTCCACTTGGTTGCAACATTGTTTTGTTAGAATAATGCTTGTACTGTTGCTTGTTAGGGTTGCTAAGCCATTATATTTCCCCCTGGAAGGGGTGTAAAGCTCGGACTCCAGTTCCCAAAATTCTTGTTATATTGTGATCTGATTAATCTTGTGGGAATGGGTGGTCTTTTAATCACTGAACCTCCATCTCATTCTTGTGTCCTTACTTTTGGAACAGCTGAAAAGGTGAGTGCCATTCTGGGTCACCTCTGCTGCATGAATCTGTCGAGCATATGATGATCCTTTCTTGTTCCCTCTCTGAAGAGAGCCTTTTCTTGCATCTCAGGTACAGTAAGGGAGAAAAAGGGCATTCTGTTTTATGAAAACCTTTTCCACTTAAACTCTTTTCTCATTCTGATACAGGGTTAAACCTCTAGCTTCTGAAATTCTCTGTTAAAAATGAGAGTGCTGTCAGTGGCTTGGAATAGGTCACAAGACTGACTGTTTTGGAGATGCATGTCCTGAAGTGTTGGCAAGCTGAGGAGTTGGCAGAGCAATGGAGAAGGCAGGCTCTGAAGAGCACCAGAATGGCCCCTCTGCAGCAGCCTGCTGTGGGAAGGGAAGTGCATTTTTGCCATTTCCCGTTACTTTACTAGAAAGATGGTGGGTGCTTGGTGTATGAGGCTCAAAGCAAAGGTGACTGAGGATTTTCTCTGCCCTCTCTCTCTCCTGCATGCCCCTGGGACCCATAGGGAGTGAACACAGATGTCTCAGCTGAAAAGGAGTGGTGGTGAAAGATTACCAGCCATGACAGGGGAGGCTCTCCCCAGAGACCTGGGGAGAGCTACAGCATGTACTGGCCCCACAATTTTAAAGATTAAAAGCAGTCATATTGCATGCAGGTTGCTCTACATCAGTGCATTTTTATCTCAGCCTAGTGACACTTTTCCCAACTGCTCTTTCCTTCTTTTGCAGGCATTATTTATATGGAGAGTACTTTGCTTTTTATTAATTGCTTGTGATACTGTCCTGGGATACCTTAAGGTGCAGATAGTGAACGTCTATACTCATTGCTTTATCCTTTTATTGAATTTTGTGAGGTTAATAATTTAGCAGGAGCAATACAGATAGTCAGAATGCTGTTATTTCTGCTGTTTCTGGTGTTTTCTGGAATAAAATAAAAGTTAGGGCCTGGTATCTGTTGTTTCCTAAAGTAAGAAAAGCTTTTTTAGGCATAATGTCTGGTTAGCTGTTTACTTCTTAAGAATGTATATGATATCTGTAGCATACATACTCTCAAGCCTATATCATTATAGGTGATAAATTCAAGGCATCTAATCCAAAGTCATGCTCAGTTTATTCTTGACTTTTTCAGAAGAAATGCAAGCTTCCCACAAGATTAAACAACTGACTTTTAGCTCCCAGAGAAGAATGTTATTGTACTCTTATATGAGAATCTCATATAATGAAAAGCAGAACTTAATTGCATACTAGTGTCACAATAAGAAATTCTGATTAAAAATCTTAGAAGTTTAGGTGTAGGAAGTGTGGACAAAAGTTGAAATTCTTTCCTCATAGGACTTCTGATTTTTAATGATGCTGTATTTTTTACAGCAAATTCATCATCTCTTAGATAATGCATTCAGGGCTTTTCTAGTGCTTGATTTATCAAGGAGACTGGTACAAATTACTCTGTATTTTAGTCCAAGTGCCATGAGGGTAAAAGTGACAAGGCTTCTGTCATTGATTGACTATTGCCAAAACGTATTTCGTGACTCTGCTCGCTGTTTTTTTGATGTGGTGGCTTTTATTTTAATTTTTTTTTTTCTTCCTGGAGTTTTTCTTTCCTTTCTCTCTTAATTTGTATATTTTATAACTTTTAAGCAGCTCCTTTAGATGAAAGACACCACATTTTCTTCTGGGCTTACTGTATGACCTCTGTCAGTCACTTAGATATTCTATTCCTTGGTTTAATTACATCTAGAAAGGAGAGATAGTTACACCTGTTGGCAAATATTTTATGAATAATCCCTTTACACATAAAAAAATATTACAGGGTTGTTGAGGTAAGTCAGTAGATTTCCAGCCTGATTAATGAAAAAACAAAAACTGGTCCTGCGGGACTTTTAGCTATACAACTTCACTGGTGGTTTACTGAGCTTCCCATTTTGAGCAAAAGGTCAAGAACAGATGAAACTGTGAGTGGATTTTGAATTGTGTCTCTAATATTCTCCTCAGCTTCTGCTGAAATGGATATGAAGGATCTCTTCAGTAGTTCCCTCTATGTTATTTTAAAAATGTGTTACAAAAATAGGGGACATTGCTGTTTATTCAGTTCACAGAAACCAATCAGGAACCATAGTAAAACAGTTTTATAATTTCCTTTTATATTATGTTTAAGTCGAAGAGTAATTCAGTTGGATTAATTTGAGCTACACTTAGAACTCACAATTGAATTTAAGACTCCAAGATGGTCTTGATTTGACCTTAACACTGGAATTACTGGATATATAAAAGCAGGAGAGAAGCTGAAAGCAATGATGAGTCTCTAACTTGCTGTGCAGTAGCTTTTGCCATTTAGGTACCTGGGCAAAAACAAGACACAATTTGTAATTCTAATGCATTTCTAAGAAAGCAGAGAGCTGTTGACTCTGCAGAAATAAGAAGCTTTTTAACATTTAGTTCCTACACCTGTCAACACATTGACGAAATGTAAATGTGAATGATTGTTTTAATCCTGCTAAACATTTTCTTTAGCTGATCTCATGTATTTCATGCTAAAATTGATTTTAGCCATGAATATAAGCAATCAGCTTCTTCCAGATCACTGCAACCCTTACTGTCTGTAGGCAAAAGCATATATGACAAAGACTAGCAGCAACTGGGTTAAATATTGATTTTTGACTCTGTCTTGTTTCCTAATAATCGATCAAGAAGACATGTGTGAAAAATTGTTATTATGAAGTACTTATGTGTACAGCACAAGAAGAAAATACTGAAAAAGTTTTTTTTTGTTATTATTTTTACAAGTAGTGTAGAACAGGTGCTTTCAAATACCAACCCAAGAATAAAATGTAGGGTAAAGGCAATAGTTTGGATGACATTTCCAAAATAGGCATCTACTTTTTGAAATGTTAGGTTCAAGGAGCAGCTACAGTGTTCAAAATTTTTGAAAGCTATATGACTATATATGTCTAATGTGTTCAGATACTTGAACTTAAATTTCCTCTCTTGCCCTTGCAAAGTAGATACTGCTAGTATTTAATTGGAAGTTCTTCCATTTTTTTCCCAAGGTTGTTTATTTAAGCAAATCAATGATTCCCTAAAGCCATTAGAGATGAGATAGCTTTGCTGTGGTCCTAGGACTTTATTTGAGATCACTTTTGCAGGAGGTCCTGCTGACTATGCTTATCAGTTCAGTTGTATGTCTGCAAAAGTGATTTGGAAAGTGGACACCCCTGTTGCTAGTGATCTAAGAGGTGAGGACAGACTTCAAACTCTGCCCGTGTTTCTTAACATGTAATCAGCCTTGTCCAGGAGAAATCTAGCTAACATGTTTGACAGCTAACTCAATACTCATGGTGTGCAGAGTTTGGTAACCCTCTGGAATTCCTTGAAAACATGTGAGTAGTAAGAGGAAAGCCTGCCTAAAGAAATTTTTAGTGTTTAAAGAGGTGAAGGTGAACTGCTGGCTTTGTCTATTCTGCTTTCCAGAACACAGAGAGTGGCTTGTGCTTTGAAATGTTTCCAGAAGTGAACAGCTTCTTCCTTGTGCTCCTGAGCACAGCTGTCATTTTTTGGGTTTCAAGGGGAATTTGAAGAAAAGTCTGTGCTGTGTCTCAGTTGTCTAAGCTTCTGTACATGGCTATGGGGAGAGCTGATGAGAATTTCCACTGCAGTACACTATGGAGAAATCTGGAGTAAAATACTCCAGCCTAAAGATAACTGCATGTGATGACTGGGCTGAGGGCAGATCTTTCTTTCGTAAGGACTTGACTGTTGTGCATGGACTAAAAAAGGATATTGGGCAAATGGTGTGGGCAGGATGACTGACCTTTTGACTGGTCATTTTGTTGGGACCTTTAATGCAGTGGCCACTTAGTTCTCTCTAGGTCAGGCTCTGCACCCTAATCTGTCCAATTGCATTTAGGGTTGTATGAGTATGAACACAGCATAACCTTTTTCAACCATTAGTTGTTCTGAAAGAATTCCCTCCTAACCTCTTCTCTGTGGTATGTTAATCCTTTTGAATCCTGAGCAGCAGTTATGACACCTTGCCTCCTGCTGTGACAGAGATTGGTTTCACACACAAATTAAACAGGTTACACAGAGCGATGAATGCCATGTTTTAGTGCAAGACTCCTGTTATATTGTCAGACAGACAACAGTACAAAATAGTAGCATACAAACGTCAAAAGGATTCTATCAAGCTAAGTAATAGTGAGTCCTTTAGTAGCTTTCGTGAATAGTTTTCGTTGAAATGTTGATAATCCACTTGCCATGGTTTGATTTTAATTTGTGATGTCATTGTTCCATACTAATACTGAAACTATCACCTCACAGAATAAATAGAAAATGTTTTTGTATAGATGAATAAAAAAATCTGTTTGTCATCTTGATTTTGTATTTAATGTGTTAGAATATTTAAATATAAGATCATTCCTTTGCATTTTCTTAATGTTACTTTGATATGCTCTCTGTAACATTTATTTTCCCTTATTTTTAACCTGCACAAGCATTTATAGGATTTTAGTTATACATTTTAAGAAAACAGCCTGAACTTTAACACTGAAACAAACATACAGTATCATACAAACATACAATTGATAAATTTAAATTACATTATTAGTGTGCATTTTATAATGCATCTGCACTGATTTGAAGTTAATTTCATGTGAATTTAGACTTCTAAGCCCCTGTCAGCCACTATATTGTCATGGAGTTTTTTTCCTCATTAATATAGTTACTATTTTAACATTTGTTAAATTTTAATGAACATAAACTTAATTAAAATGCAAGTTTAGATTCCTTAGGGGTCACTGTGGTTACCCTCCAAAACAACAATCCTATCCCTCTCCTGCTCTCCAAGTCCAACTATGTGGGCTCCGTATATTTGCTGTTTTGTTTTACTTTCCTGCTTTACATAGAGGTTATTTTTCATATCTATGTGGACTGAGAAATTACATGTATGATTGAGAGACTGTACTGCAGATTTGCCTGTTTGGGTTGTGCTTTGGTTTCCCTGGTGGAATAGAGTGTAGGAATATAAATGCTTTCAATTTTGGGTCTAGGCTTGCAAAATAATTAATCACATTCCTTTTTTTAGGGATATGATGATTTTAGGAGTAGAAAAGCAAAGAAGTCCTAGCAGGTGTTGTGTGACACACTTGATTTGGGAAATCTCTTTCAAAGGCTTAAACAGGAGTTGAGAAAAGTTTCTTTAAATGTTTATCTGTTTATTTTGGTTCATACACCAGGTCCTCAGATCTCTAACTTTCCTTGTGAGCATTGGATTTTTTTGTCTCTAGGAGACCAAAAGGCTGATATTCTTAAAGCATTGCAATTGTTGTCTTTGTGAGCAGAAGCTTTCCCTTTGCCACAGCCATGCTTGGCTTTTAATGCTCATTTAATAATCAATTCAATGCCGACAGAGTCAGATTTGATGTGAGCTGCTGGCTTTGCTCTGGTTTAGGGAGTACATGTGTGCTCTGCCTGCTTTCCTGCTTGGAAACGGTGACATGACCTTGAGAACTGAAGCATGCCAAGACACTTGCCAAGAGTGAAGCAGGGCAGACATGCCATTCAGCTATCCCTCTGGAGACAGCCACACTTGGACTGTGTTAGAATCATTACAAAGGCTTAGCTGGGAAGTCTGTGGCTTTTAATGCCATTTCATGGTAGTAAAACTTGTTGTCCCACCAGCTAAAAGAGTGGGTGTTTTAATAGAATAAGCATTTGATTAATGAAACAACATGTACTGTACAGAAGAAATGATCATAAAAAGCTGCCTTTTAATGGTCTAAAGTACCTTTTGCAGCTTGGAACCTTTTATCACCTTGTAAATCGCCCCTTGAGATGAATAGCTGAAGTTAGACGAGGCACACTTCCATTACCAGCATATCCTCCTGCATGTATTATAGAGCTTGGGCTGCAGCTGCTTCAAAGCTGCCCTTCTCACCAACACATTTTTACATCTTTCTTTCATTATGCCAAGGCGTATTGTGTGTTATTGCAGTGGCTTTGCTTTTAATAATCTTCTTGATGAAAACATTCAGACCTGAGGGAGGTCCACTATTTCTCCTTATCCTTCTCTTACAAGGTGGTGACCATTTTTTGCTACTTTTGTTCTGTTTTATAGATAATGTTCAAAGGTGCTAGTTAACAAGACTTAAACATACTCAGGAGGAGAGGAAAAAGCATAATAAAGCCTACTTTAAAGCAAATATAGGAGAGAGAATAAAGTTATGTCATTTTCATTATGGAGGATTGAAAACTTCTCATTGCTTTCAGTGGGAGTATAAGCAGGAAAATAAAAAACATGACCCTAACAGCAAACAGATGGCATTCCCTTTTCTGTGATTTTGTACACTTTTGAAGTTGTAGAGGAACCACATAAGCAGTCATGCTTTCAATTATTTTCCCCACTAACAGAGGCAGACACAAAATTTATTAGTTTTTTCTTACTGATTACTCTTCCATTCCAGTCAGTGTGTCTGAGCTCTAAATTATCTTATGTGAAAGAAAGGGAAATAAATTTCAGAAACTTCTTGCACTCAAAACCAAAGGAAATATTTACTAAGTTTAAATTTTAATTTGCTAGCCTCTCTCTTATTTTGCCCTTCTTAGGGATTAGAATGGAGGCTGCAATGATATGGCTTCACTTTAGTAGAGGTGAGCACCCAGCAACTGTTCTTTTCCATAAGAGGCATCTCTCTACAGAATGGATAGAATACCCTTTCAAGTTCCTTTTTTTCCCCTTTCTCCATTGTTGCTGAGATATACAATGAACATCCAGATTTAATCGTTTTCTTTCACAATAATAGTAAGAAATCTGTTATCTCATGTTATGACTAACCTGAAAACAAAACCTTGTGAAGAATGAATATGATAAGTCCCATAAAGACTCTAAAATGGAAACACAACACAATGTCAAGGCAATCCAAATTAAAATAATATATTCCCAGTATGACTTCAAAATAGGTATTGTGTTTCAGAGTAATGATAAGCTTAGAAACAAGAGCATTTTATGTTTCCCTGTACTTTTATGCTAGGGTCTCAAAGCACTTTACAGCTGTAAATTGAGCAGTTTTATAGATGGGGAGGGGGGCGGGGGAGAAAGTCAGCAGTTTCCACATGGAAAAACAAAAATTATGGAGGGGACAATATAATGTTACGGACATTCCATAGTTTGGGGCAAAAGTAGGAAGACAAGAAGATTTTTTTTTATTTGTGTATCTAGATTCTGTGAACTTACCAGTCATCCCTTCCAAAACATATTTTTGTGTAGTCAGAAACTGTTCTGCAACTACCAGCACTGATATAAATCAATGGTCACAGGAAAGGAAATGAGATATTTCTCAAGTTAGATTTCCTAATCTGCTATTGATTTTCTATGTACCTGTATCTTAACACTGGTCTGTAGTTCACTTGTCTTTTGTAAACTCATGCACTGATATCCTTGAAAGAACTAGATAAGTGCAAACGGGTTTCTTTCTGTACTGAAGATGCCAGCTGATAGCTGCTATATCTCTGTGTGCAGGTTCTTCTCCTTCATCAGCATCCAGGGGTGACAATTAAGAGCTGCATCCTGTAGTTTCAGAAACCAGTGGGAGTTTTTTAGTAACTTTTCATATCTTTTTTTTCCAGATGCTCTGGGTATGAAATAAGAGACAACTATGGATATACTGTACAGGGTTGTTTGTAAAAAAATGTCACAGGAAGCCTCCTTGTTGCATACAGAGTGATCTGATTTATCTTTTTCTGGATGGTACTAATTTACATATATTGATGAATACCTTTACATCAGCCTCCTTGTTGCATACAGAGTGATCTGATTTATTTTCTTCTGGATGGTACTAATTTGCATATATTGATGAATATGAATATGAATATATGAATAACCTTTACATTTTAGCTAGTTACTGTAGGCCTTGCCACGGCACCTGTCTCATGCTTGTGCTGGGATGTCTTGCTCTGAGGAATTGTGCCTCTTCAAGTCATGGGACATGAATGACTGCCTGAGATGTAGTCATCTACACTGTATGGCTCCAAAGTTAGGTTACTCCAGCTAGCCCTACTCCTGGATGGTGTAGCTTTCTTTTGAAAATTTGCTTTCTCTATAGTTTTTGGCTAGAGTAGTTAGAATCCCTTTTTTGTCCGTAGCTGAGGTCCAAGTGCAAAATCTTTGATAAAACATGGTAACAGTATTTATTACACATTGTTTCTTCTAATATGAAGAAAATTAGTCAAATCTGAACTGACTGACTATACTCTCCATGCTTTATAGTGTTTATAATACTGCATTTTCACCAAACAATGATATAATAACCCGAGCACGCCTGTTGGTTTAATTTTTTGAAAGTCAGGCTTTTGTGTGAAGGGCCACTGAAACCTCCCCTTTCTTTTCTTTTTTCTTGTTCCAGGATATTGCATCTTTGATCACAGAAATATTTCAAGAAAAACTATATAGCAGAATTCCCTGGAGTGAGTCTTCAGTGAAACCTTCCTGTCCTAGTAAACTACACTTCCTAATTAGAAATAAGGCAATCTGTATCACTTTCATTAATTTTTCAGTCCAGCATTTTTTACTCTGGTCTTTATACATAGTGCATTCTCTGAACTTTCCTGTTTTGAAGAAAACAAACAGTATTTCAGTGAAATGCTGCAATTTTTTTCTGAAATGTATCTTTATTCCTCAAGGTTCAAAAAATAACTCCCCACATGCTTTTAGACATTCTAATGATCAGTTTACAGTGTTAATGATGTTAGATTTAGAAATGGTCCAAAGAGACAAATATCATGTGTGAATGTAATGTAATAAGATTGGAATTTTGAAAGAGAATTTTAATTATTTTATTATCTCCTAAGAGAACTGAAGAATAACGTCTGTGTTAAAGAGATTTTGATAGAAAGAAAGCAGACTCAGCAGATGACTAATGAGTTTCCACTATGGAAACAATGTCTGAATTATAGCATTTCTTTTCAATGAAGTGAAAATAACTTGGCTCTATCAAGAGGTAAGTTACCTTAATAGATTTTCTTTGTTGATTTAAATTCTCTTTCATGAAGTACTGAGCATGCTAAGAACTTCTGGATTCCTCTATTTGAGCAACAGGAATTTAAAAAATAGGTAAAGCAAAGGTATTTTTATTATGATGCCAGGTTTTCATAGTTACAGATAGTAAAATTAATATGAACACATATGATAACTGTAATCTAAAAAAATCAATTATCTGTCTAGCTATGAAAAAATTAATATTGCACATCTAAAAGAGCAAGTCATTTTACACCTCAGATGAAAGTCTTCCTAGTGAATTCAGTGGTCTATGGATTAGGCATTTCTTACATTTTCTCCAGCTTTTTAAAATATACAACATGAATAACCTTTGCAGCTTGGAACTGATGAGGAAAATATTGATTTTATAACTTCAGGATTAACAGGAATAGAGAGTAACTTCCACAGTCGCTAAAAGATTGATGGTCCTGATCTCTGCAGGATTCACTGTATCCTGCGTGGACTAGCTCACCCTTTTTGAAACAGATCCTTATTTCTGATTGTTCTTACATGGTTCATTCTTTTTTGCCATTCTGTCATTCTTTTCGGCCCTTTTCTTTTCATATGAACTTCCCAACAATAGAATGAGAATTTTAAGGGAGTTGGGAGTTAATTCAGAGGTGTTTGAATGCCAAGCTTCTGTGCATATCTCATTTTGTGTTATGTATTCAGCAGGCAATTTACATATATTTAAGATGCATAAAATGATAGAATTCAAGTTTTTTCTTTCTACCTCATGAAATTTGAATGATTTTTAATATAAATGTTCAATGTTTGGCTAGTGTATTTAAAAGCAAATTGTAGTAAATAAGTGGCAGACGGTGAATTAAGTGCTATGATTTCTTTGGGTTCTCTGAGTACATGTATTTTCTTAGTAACTGCCAAATTTTCATTTAATATCCTTCTCTAGATCCTATAAGCAAAAAGGGTAAAACCGATTTAAAAATTTATACTTCATTTTTTGACAGCTTGTAGAATAAGTTTCAAACTTACTGGATTCCAAATACTTTTAACATCTGTATAATAGAAAATTTGTAGTAGAAACAACCATGGTGCCAGAAATACTGCAGTGATGTTGCTGATAGGACTGTGACTAAATGAAAGATGTAAGATAATGCACTGATACATTATCCTAAAAGTGCAGTGAACTTGTGACAAGCTTGTGTTTGAAATTCTGTTGCTGAATGTCCTGGGTTGACTATATGATGCTTTTATCCCTAATCGTCTTGTTCTGAATCAAGAAAATAATGGAATATATATAAAGAGATATTTTTCCTCTTGATCTCCCAGTATTTTGGGATGTGCTTTCTTGCTAGAAATGATTGCCCTAGCTCCCTGAGTGTCTACAGAAAACCAGACAAATGAGTATCCAGTAGCCTTAGACTTGCTGCTTTCTCATAAAAAAGGAAGTCGTCTCTGATAGATACACCCCTACCAAGGTTGACTGTAGCAGATTTAATTTGATCTTTCAAGCACGGATTAAAAATAGTGTTCTTGTTTCAGTTAGAACATTACCACTTAAGCTTCAATACAAAAGGAGCTTTTTCATCATCCCAAAGCACACACTCTCAAACATTTTAACTGACAGTGGTTTAGTATTTGCATTATCTTTTCCTGATTGTGCATTTTTCACCAGAGACAGATGATAAAAGTTTATGTGAGAGAAGATCTGCAGTAACATCAAGAAAAGGCTTCATACTCTGTATTACTGGGGACTGCAGATGGCTAGAAATTGCATTAAAAATTTGTTGCATTTTCCATGTGTGAGCATTTCTGCATATTTAGCTGATACTGCTGTTTTACAAGGAGGCGAACAGCATCAGTCTTGTTTTAACATTAGAACCAAGGTTGTAGAGAGTTGTAAAGGATTCTTCCAATATTCCTGGACCAAGGAAGATGATTTATGCATGGATTAATTGTAGAATTAAAAATTAATCCTGCTGGTAAGTAGATACATAGATGTAAGATCAATTATTTGAAAGAAAATAAGGTATCAAAGGCCAAACCCTAACTTTATTTGCACCTCAGATAGATTTGCTTACATCCATTTTCATATATTTTACATCATGTTTTAATTTGATAAAAGTGGGACAGCCTTCCCAGGTAAGTGGTTGAGTCACCATCCCTGAAAGTATTTAAAAGCATGGTTTAGTGGTGAACTTGGCAGTGTTAGGTTTGTGGTTGGACTCAATCATCTCAAGGTTCTTTTCCAACCTAAATTATTCTGTGAACATGGTTTGGGGCTTGAGGACCTCCCATACCAGTCTTTGCTTCAGTGGTGGGTCCATACTGTACTGGCTGCCACTCTGTTCTGTTGTCATGCACAATGTAATGCAGACTGAACAAACTGTGTTGCTGTTCTGAGCATTTGGCAGAGTGTTGTAAAACTTGAAGTGTGTTCAGTTATCTTTGTTAGTTATTATTCATCTCCCTTTTCTGTGGGATCAGCTGGATGGGTGGGAAATGCATGGAAGTGGCCAGTCTAAATGAATGGAATGGCTAAGGCTTGCACGTTGCAGAGCACTGCTGTATTTCACATAATTTTTCAGGAATTAAAATTCCAGTATCTCATATTTGTGGAAAACACTATATTGAGAGTTAAAACAGCACTTATGGAAGACTGTTTTCAGAAAATGAAATGTTAATAATGCACCCCTGTCTAATTGTAATCAATCTTTTTATCTGTGGGTTTAATGTCTAGTCCCCTCAATAAAAAATGGTCTATATTAGAACCATCAAATCTGTCATCATCATCATCATCATAGTCATCAGCATGATTGTACAATTGAATTTTCAGGTCTGATGAGAACTTTGTATGCACAATTTAGTTCTTGTGATCTCTTAGCTTTTAAACCCTTGATCCCAAATCCATTGTATTTGATGAAAGAGCTCTCCCAGCCTTCTGCAGAGACTGAAGATAACATTCACTGTGGTCTTTGTAACCTCTGTTCCTGGCAGAGGTGCCTATGACAATGGAGCCCTCTAAAGATTTTTTTTTTATATTTTTTTTCTGGCTGGACAGAAAGTTTTAAAGATTTTTTTTTTTTTTAATTTTTTTTCTGGCTGGTCAGAAAGTTTCCTGTACACAAATACACACTCAGTGCCCATAGTTCTGTCCAGTATTACTCCATGTGACTGGAATGGCCTACAGCAACAAGTAGAGCAATAGGAGCAGGTCTGTAGAGCAGAATAATTGATCTTGAGGATCTGACATTTGTGCTACATACATTTCAAAAGTTTTAGATTGGATTAATTTAGGCCTGTTCCATATGTGAGAGTGCACTAGGTGTTCTCCCAGACTTCTGTCTCCTCATTTAGTTGAAGTGGAAGGGATCCAAGTGCTCTCTGAGACGATTCTGTTGTACAAACAGGGGTATGATACATGGAGAGAGAGGCAGATACACGTGAAAGGCACATTCCTGATACCAAAACACTTGCATTCAGTGTTGGCTTGATTTGATCTATTTTTTGACTGAAGAAGTAAAGCCTCAACACTATATCAAAAATAATTGATAAAAAAGGCAGAATAAAAAAATTGCCATTTGACCTTTAGATTATGAAATTTTACTCAGAATTACCAATTATTCATGTAATAGTTTCAGATTTTTTTTGTTAGTGTATTTTTACTACAGGTGCTGGCAACATGTATTGTGGGTGTATGTATTCCCATTTAATGCAGAAATCTAGGGATGATGCCAAATGAGAGTGCTCTTTAAGCCCCGTGAGCAGTGAAATCTGTTAACAAAGGAACTGAGTTTATGTGGATATTGAGAAAAATTTCTTTTACTGAGATGAAGTTAGTGTCTGTAGTGTGAAGAAGTAGGCTAAGAAATACTTAGTACAAAACTTTATTATGATAGTATTGATCATACTGTTTAACTTTCTTCCTGACCTAAAAATTATGTTCCCATTTCTCTGCTTCAGTCTAATCTGACAGTAGTGGAGGTATTTTAAACATTCTAAGTCCCTTCAAATTTGTGAAAATGTGGCCTTGGGTAGAAGAAGTACCAGCTGTCTGAGCTGGGAAAGGCTGCAACTGAGCCCTCACTGGACAACACAGAATCCACACTGGTGGAAACCGGGAACCTGGGACTTCATTAGATACAGGAATAGCCACCCAAACATAACAAAGTGCTCATCACTTGTCTTGTTAAGCATGAAAATTTAATTTATATGAAGGTTTTTCTTTTCGTCTTTAATTTTAAAAAACTAAAATTAGGAAGCTGAAACTGAGGGTTTGTATTACCGGGTATCAGTAGGTTATCTGTTCTCATTGATTGAAATGAAAGCAAGATTATAGTATTTTACTGTTCTATGACTTCTAGTCTATTTTTTTGGTGATTCATTGGAACACATAAGCCAGAGAAAGACAATTAGCTCCTGAGACCATGTGTAAATGACACTAACAGAAATCAGGAACTGCAGTGACACTGTAACTGAAATTTGAAGTTGCTGAGAGATGCTGCTTGATGCTATTGCAGACTTGCTGTTTCTTTTATCTATATGTAGTAGCAATGTTCATTTGAAAAAAAAGTGTTTAATGTCACCAGCAGTCACTTGACAAACATTGCTCTGTATGAATCTCAGTTTTAGGAACAGCAGGTTAAATGTTCACATTCATACAAGTAAATAGATAGTACCAGTCTTCTAGAACTCATGCAGTTAGAAGACGTTTGCATTCTGCTTCTACATTAAAAATTCCAGCCATCAGAAGTTTCCTGCATCAATTTAATTGGGAAATATCTTATTCAGACATCTTTATCTAATTTCCCTGACAATTCTTGGCTGCTTTCCCTTGTGAAAATACAAATTCACCGAAAAATTGGGTCACAGAAATAATGAGAATGACTTCTGGTTGAAATGATACTGTATGTGCAGCTTGATTTCACCGAAAAATTGGGTCACAGAAATAATGAGAATGACTTCTGGTTGAAATGATATGTGCAGCTTGATTTTTTAAATGCTCTGAAGTGTTGATTTAGAAAGCTGAAAAAAATCTCCTTAAATAAAATATGTCTTTACAATATAGCATTGAAAGTGTCTGCCCAGTTGGGGAAAATACATTTCTAACAATGCAAGGTTGCCTTCCTAAACACATACCTGTGTATTTTCTATTATAGTACAGAACAGATGAAGGGGATTTATTTAATTTTGCTTTTCAGCATAAATCCTCAAGTTCTCAACTTTCCCACTCATTTTTTAGAAGTTACCATCTGTAAGGGAATTAATTTTTAAGTGTTGTAATTTTATAATTTCTCACCTACCAGGTGGCTAACATAACAATTTTTTGAATTTGCTTTCTCTCACTAAAATATGGTTCCTTATTTGAGTATTGGTCTGAAAAATAAAAAATTATTCCCAGGTCTTAATAGATATATAAATATGAGAAAGTTATAACAGAGCCTAATTCTTGGAATTGGCATTAGTTTAGACTGGGTTGGACTGTGTGTCATAAACCTCTCGTTGATAGCAAGCATTTAGGGGTCCCGATTCTCATGTACCTTATTCTGGTTTTTTACCAGCTCCCTGACTGGAGTTGAATTACTTCTGATTTATAGATACCAGATTTATGGCTTCTGTGGGTTATCTTAATTTAGTTAAATTAAAATAAAATTAATCAAAACTAGTTTGAAAATGTTTTATCAGAATACTACATGTACAATATTTTTCTATATAATAAACAGATACTCTGTGGACATTAGAAATCCACTCTGATACAGAGTGTGCATGCGAGGACATGCAGCTGAGCTGACTTAGTGTTATGTTAGTTGTAATTAACAAAATTTATCCCATTACTAACAGTTTTAAAGGTTTTATGTATTTAAGCAGTTTTCCAGAAGCTAGTGATGCCATTTTTTATTAAGGGCTTATTTTATTAAGTATCCCATTATCCTTTCAGTAGTTGCAGGCAATGGTCATCATCTTCACTTAGAAAACTGATACACGTATTACAGTTTCCTGAGGAGCAGAGAAGTATCTTCCTTGTTAGAAGTTCCTTCTTGAATAATAATATGAGATGCTGCTAAATGTTCTTATTTGTAGGCTCAGTATATTTAAATTTTAAATGTTCTTTAAGGATTGTCAACTGTTAGTAAACATCAATCCCATCCATACATACTAAGGAGAAAAACTAAGGGTTGGGTTGTATGGAGTGTCATAAAAAGGTGATTTTCCAAAACTCTGCCTTGGGTGGTAATAAGATAATGCACAGCACTGGGTGTAATGGTGTTTCCCTACCAAACACCAGAAACATGGTTTGTATATAGGATATCGCAACAACAGAAGGATAAGCTAGAGAATGATGAGCAATTTTTGGTCTCCAATGACAGTCATGGTATAGAGTGTTAAATATACTTAGGAAAATCTGACTGTCTAAAATCCAGTTGCTACATTCTGTAAAATCCTCACTGAAACAGTTGAGTTATTTAGTTGAAGATGGAGAAGGATGGAAAGAGATGAGATTTAGGATAGCTAAAACTTCATAGACTTGACAGACTTCTGTTTATGTTTAATCCACAGAAACATAGATTAATGTATTTTCTTTATATAAATATAAAGAAATAGAAAGTATTTTCTTCCAGTTTTAAATAACCTTGTGGTGCCTGTATAAAGAGAATTGTGTTTGCTTCATGTTTTATTCTGTGTCGTGGTTTGTAATTTACTGGCAGTGGTGGGCCTTTGGTTAAGAAACGTGTCTACAGAATGGCTATTTCTAGCTCTGATATTGCTTCATTGTCTTAGATCTTTCCATGCCTTATTTCTCCCTAAATCTCTCAGAAAAAAAATTCAGAGTTTTGAGAATGCTGGAAAAGTGATACATACTATATGCAGTAAATACTGCAGTCCTGTGTCAGATGCTGCTGTCCTTACACCTATTGAATAATCAATATTTGGAACATTCATATGTAGATTTTGAGCAATATAACAAGATGTTTTATCACTGTAAAACGTGATAAAACTTTAAACTAACAACAACCCACAGTGCTCAAAAGTTGAGCACTATTATTTTATTTAGTTTAAATGGGTTTAAACCAGCTAATTTTGCTAATAAATTTTGTGTAATTTAAATATGAGGGTTTTGTAATTCCACAGAGATTACTAATTTTGTATGCATGAATAAAAACTTCCAGGCAGTAAAATGCTAGTGATTAAAATAGAAATTTTATACTCTAAAATCTTCAATGAAACTATGAGTTTTTCCTTATTTGAAGAGGGAGAATGATAGAGATAAGATTTAAAACAGTTAACACTTGAAAGACAGACATCCATGATTTCTAATCTCTAGATATGGATTCAGATACAAGTTTGTTTTTTTCCTGCAAGTGTAAAGGAGAGATAAGCATGTTTTTATCAGTGAATTTTGCTTAATTGCTTTCTGATGGTATCTAATACTACTGCTTAAATGATTATGTTTCTATTAAAAGGTAGGTTGTAATCTCACGTCTTCTACTTCCAACTTCAAAATGAACACATTAGAAATTATTTTCATTTTAATCTTTGAAATCTCTGTTGTAGTAAATGAAGTCCACAGTCATACAGTGGTTATATTTTGAAGTGTTTTTTTTTTAAATAAATTTAATTTAATTTAAAGAGGAAGACACCTATAATGCTTTCTGCTATATATTTATTTAAGAATTTCATTTTTTCATTTCAAGAATATTTATTGGTGTTAATTACTATTGTGCTAAATACATGTTGGCAGAAGTGGAAGAGTTTTGCCATGCTTATGATAATTCAAGAATAAAAAATTAAATGGGCTGGATGTTTGCAGGTAATGTGAGAACAAGTTTGAGTCTTCACCTTTTCTAAGCTAAATCAGTAATGAACCCCATTCTTTGTATTTTGGGTAAATGTCTGGAATTTCTAATTTGCATCTATGATGTGATCATTGACGTTCTCTGGTGAAAATGCAAATAAACTAATTTTTTGTGCAAAAAGAGAATGGGAAAATCTTGGAGGTCTCAGAAAGCTCTCAGAAGGCTTCCAGGCCTCCTGAGCCTGCAGAGAAGGTCATGGTGTGGTTAATACCACCCTAATGACAGATCAGCCCATGAAGCCTGTTCCTACTATCTTTGCTGCTGTTGTGAAAACTCAGAAGTAAAAGGACCAAGAGAGCAAGAATGCTTATGAGACTGCTTGAAATATTTGCTTTTCTCCTATCTGCTAAAGCAGAAAGACAAAACATTTGTAAAGGCAGTTTATCCCAGTCATTTATTAATCAAGCAGTGGGGATACATTTCTTCCTCCCTTGTATTTTTTAAGGTTGAAACATGCCCTGTAAATCTAGTAGGCCCCAGAACATTGGGTTTTAATTAAAAGATTCTGGAAAACTTTATAAGCAAAGTTAATCTATTTCTTCATACTGCTGTGATTCAGTTAGAAAAGCTAGGACTGGAAATGATGAACAAGTAATTAAAATAACTGCACAATAAAAAGAAACATCTCTATCATTGTTACTCTAGTGAATCAAGGTTATCATAAAGAAAAAATAATTGCATTAACATCTCAGCTATTACATTTAGGAAATAATCTTACAACAGAAGAGAAGGAAACAGTAAAGAGTTTGTGATGCAGATCCAATTTACTACACAGTTCCTGGAAAACAGATTAGGGTTTTCTTAAATTTATATTGAGGCACCTTTTTTCAACCCCGGAGTACAATGCAGCATGAGTATAATACTAACTAACATCCTGGGCATTATAAAAATTGGAATCTGCTTGCCACTGCATAATTTCACGCAGCAAAACGAAATCAAGAGGGATTAATTCAGTCTCTTAAACTTAAGAGGTTGTTCTAAAGGTCCCCTGTCAGCCAGACTTATTCCTTACCTATGGGAGATGTGTACAAGAAAAAAACACCTGGCTACCTTCCTTTCACAGGCCTGTGGACTTTTTGATGTTGCACCAATGTGTCCCCATAAAATAGCATGTGTTAAGCAAACAAAACCTAATGTATCAGGATCTGCTATCCTTTGTTTTAGGTTATTCATGAGAAACCATGGTAAAAAATGCCAAGTTAACCAACCTTTCTATTCTTTGAAAAGTTTGCAAGTAGAAGGGCTTGCCTTGTCTGGTTTCTAATGTAAACCAGCAATCTCACACTTACTGTTATTTCATCTACTTAAAACCAGCTGCCACAGACTAATATGAGCTCCATGTAGCTAAAAAAAAAGGTGTCCAGATTGGTAGAACCCTTATTCTCAGGTTACTTTATTTCTCAGGCAGAATCCTGAGGCACAGACTAACCTGAAAACACTTTTCACTGAAACAGCACATATTTTGCTAAAACAAAAGGTCTATAGGCCATTATAAGCCTTATTTCTACTGCTTAGCTGTGAGATTTACACAAATACTCCTAACAATCTGCAGTTTTGTTATGCTTTTGGAAATAAGCAATTCTTTAGCTTGTCCTGGCAAGTAGTCACTGAATTCTACATGAGAGTAGGAAAATGAACTAATTTTCTATGCATATAATATTCAGGGGGTCTAGTTTTACCAAATAGCTTTATGTAAAATCCCTTCTTTTTTCCCCCAGTATCCATGACAAAGGCAATAAATATTGTCTGTTCTTCATCAATTTTACAGTAAACTCATCACCGTGTGATTAACTATGCACTCAGCTAGCTAATCAGTGTATCAGAAAATTAATTCAAGCAGAGCACCAATCCAACAAACCTTGCCTTTTGCATATGCATTTGGTCTGATTACTGAATTCACAGAAATAACTCAGTTACTGTCTTCATGTGGCTAGCAGGAACTTACAGAACACGAATATTGCTATTTATATAGCTATATATATGGGAGTTACTATATATTGTGTGGCATCTCAATTCTACTTGAAAAACGCACAGTATCAGACAACTTTCACTGTTACACAGAAAATCAAATTAATAATGGAAACTGGTCGGCCTTAGAGCTGCTGAGTTATTCCAATTATCCTGTGTTAATTTGGAACTTCACCTATCTTTTGCACTTGATTTTTATATTGCTGGAGTACAATGACCTCCCAAACTAAAATCTAGCCTGGCTGCCATCTGCATAGCAACCATGCTAGTACACAGTTTCCTCTACAGAGAACACAAAGTAGGTGAGTATTATCCTCACTTTACTGAAGTCTGAAGTGTTTCATAGTTCTTCATGGTTTCTCTGGAAGTCTCTTACACAGCTAGAAAGGGGAATCTGGATTTTCTCAGTCATTGCCCCATTCTTTTCATAGCAACCATGCTAGTACACAGTTTCCTCTACAGAGAACACAAAGTAGGTGAGTATTATCCTCACTTTACTGAAGAAAGTCTGAAGTGTTTCATAGTTCTTCATGGTTTCTCTGGAAGTCTCTTACACAGCTAGAAAGGGGAATCTGGATTTTCTCAGTCATTGCCCCATTTTTTATTGACAGAGAATGTTTTTGTTTTTTTTCTTTTGAAGAGCATTCTGCTTATTGACAGAGAATGTTTGTTTTTTTTTTTTCTTTTGAAGAGCATTCTGCGTGATGCTCTTCCCTTGTGTCACTGAAAATCTCTAGCTTTGCTCTTTTGGTTTTAATAGTAATGGAGCAGATTGACTGTTTGAAGTCTGTGGCAGCAAACTGGGAAGCAGAAGATGCTCTGTCTCTGAAGGTAAAGGTACGTGTCTTGGGCCATGAGAAAACACATGGAAATGAGTCTCCATTGGTTTTTGGTCCTTGTCTTTTATGAACAAGATTGAAGCATTGTTCTTCTGTTTCCTTATGTGTTTTCCCACTGAACTTACAAGAATCTGTCTGTCCTTCTTTGGTCTTCAGCTTTGAAAGAAGGACTTGCTTATCAGTGGTGGCAACAAAAAAAACAGCAGCTTCTCCAAGAGTCCTGAAATAAGATATAATTATTTCCACTGAAAGTAATATTTTGCCTTTAACTTCAGACATTTTAATGCAAAGTGTTGTGTGAATATCATATGTTCTCCAGCATTTCAGATTCTGTTCCTGTTTGCCTGGATGATGGGACCCTCAGGCAAATAAGTTAATTGCAAGGGTATATGAAGAACTATGATATGGGGAAAAGATTATACATTTATTAATAATATGATAATTGGTCATTTTTCTACAGTTTCTCTTAACTTGAACTGATAGAAAGCTTGACTAAAAGTAGTACAGTACCAAAAAGAGGTCAAAATTACTCCTCCAGGAAAATAGTTTCTTTGTTTTTAGTTAGACATACTTAAAATGCTAATAGTGTCAATTAATTTGATTTACTTTATGCAGTTGGCAGCTAAACAACTTCAGAAGCTCCAAACTTCAATTTTCTGCAGACAGACAAGTGGCCTAGAGACCTTCTTCAGTGTGATTAAAAAGGCATTTTAATTTCTAAAGCAGTTGGGTAGAAATAACTGTAAAATAATAAAAATATTTTTTAATAGGTGGTGGACAGAGGCTTGTTGAAAAGGTATTTTTAAGGGTAGTGGAGTTGCCCTTTTTTAATACATTCATTTCCTAGTGTGGACTGCAGATAAAAACCCAGTTCTCTTGATGATTTCAAATAAACCATATTCCATAAAGAAACTTGGTTTTTGCTGTATGTTGTGACAGTTCTTTTACAATGTTTTGTGTAACACCCTTAAGCATTGTCACTTGATTCCTGTAATGTTAATTACCTCTGAAAGTTCCCTCTAGCCCTTCTTAAGAATATGAGTAATTGTAAATGCATCTAAATGACTTCTGTGCATTTATTAAAAATAAATAAACTTGACCCAGGAATTAAGCAACAATGAAGTACCTAATACCGAAGCTAAAAAGCTTTTTTTCCCTTGGGTTAATTTGGTATGTTTTACTCACAGTAAAACATTTTTACAGCAACAGTAGTGTCACACATATGGGACTAATGATGTTGTCTTTTGAGGGAATATAGTAGCTTAGATAAACATTTTTACAGCAACAGTAGTGTCACACATATGGGACTAATGATGTCTTTTGAGGGAATATAGTAGCTTAGACGGAAGGAGTTTCTTTTCCTCCTAAATATGGTGTTGTGCTTTATACAGGAATTCGGGTCAACCCTATGATTATATAGTACAGGACTGCAGATGTCCCTTCTGTCTGATTCCCTAAAATGTGTGTCTGTGTAACTGATGGATTTGTGGTATACAAGATGTTATTATGAACTCACTGAAATCAGTGATCATCTCCATGTGAAGTCAGTCTTTCTCAGTAAGTTGCCAAATGGTCCATGGACATTAGATCATGTCTTTTGGATATTAACACTAAAAAGGCCCTTCAGGCTCTCTTACTTTCAAGTCTTTCAAGGCACCCTAGACCATTTCTTTGTATGTAATGTAGGACCCTCTTTGTGCACATGACTGAGATGTCTAATGTGGCTCCTATGGATGCTTCCATGAATATTTTTCTTCAGTGATGTGAGTTCCTGAGAAAAATCTATTGTCCTTTCTTTCTGTAGGATCTCCCTTCGCTGATTCTCCTCACTTGGTTGCTGACTTTGATTTCCTCCTTGTCTCTCCTCCCTGCCTCTGCCCTCATGCTTTGGAGTCGTGTGATTTCCTTTCCACCTTGACAGCAACTGAGCTGTCACTCGAGCACTCTCCTTTCCTTTGAGGAAATCTTGCTCTCATGAAGATTTAAGGATATATAATGATGACTGATTGCATAATAATTTTTCTTGTAATTCTTAATACTGCTTTTTTCAGGACTTCTCTCAGAAAATCTTTCCTGCTCAGGACACAGTATGCTGCTTAAATGATGGACACAGTATGCACAAGGATCAAGTTTGTTTTGCCTTGATTAATGTCAATATTTGATTAGCATTTGACAAAACAAATATATGTAAATTAAACATCTGACTTTATTTTCAAGATCATAGTATCCCTGACTGCACACTTTCACAAAACCTCTCAGTGGGACTGGAGTAGACGTACTCCTACTGTAAAAGTTAGATCTGCAGAATTGAACAGTTCTGACAAAGATTTTAAGGAACAAGGATTCTCTCTATGTATACAAGGGAAAAGTAGGAATTTTTTTTTTTTGAAAGGGGAAGGGCAAGGGGAAGGAAGCGTAAAGCTATTCTTCCAATATTTTTTTATTTAATATATATATATCATAGTAATGTTTTGAGTTCCATCAGGTCAGCTTTCTGCTATAACAGATTTCTCTGTTATTTAGACAAAAAAAGTAGGTACCCAAATACCCATGAAGTACAGTGCCTCCACTCTGATTCATGGGAATGCATCTTTGTATAAAGAAATGTGGGGTCAGGTATTGCTGTTATATTTTTTAATATGGTGATGTGAGAAGATGATTAGTGTTCTTCTTACTTGCTGAATTCAGCAGCTTCAATAGTACTCCTTTAATTGGTTTACCGGTGAAGTCTCTGAGGATCCTGAGACATTTGCCTATGTCATAAAGCAGTGAGAAAGATGCCAAAAGGATTAAACACTTGTCTAGTTTCCAGACTCTGATATTAGTAGTCCCTATTCAAATATGTTATGGCATGGAAATGTTCTGCTTGATAGGGACTTACTGAAAGCAAAAGTTAGATTATTTCTTGAAACTACTGTAAATTACACTGGATACAAAGTAAATGGAATATAGGGTGCACAATGCTATTTGAAGTTAAATTTCCATTCCACTGAACCCCATCCTGTATGTGCCTCCAATAATGGATTGACCTGAGAGAGAAGTGTATAAATTGTGGTTTGTGGTTTCCCAAAGACATGTAATATTTGGACCAACTTTGGGCCAGTCCTTGCCCCTTTAAATATGTTGTCTTTCAGGCATACAACAGCCTCAAACATTCTTGCAGTGGAAGATTGCATGCAGAGTAACGGAAACTCATCCCATTTATTTCCATTTTTGTCTCCCAGCACCATTTCCCTTGCCTCTCTACTGCCTACAAGATACTGCTTTCTGTAATAGTAATTTTGCAGCTTCCACTAGCAGACACATATGCTATTGCTTCCAATCTCTCATCTTAAAATGATTGACTGACAAGTCTGACAGAAACAAATAGCAGGTGTGTTGACAGATATTGTGTTTGTATTTGCTTTTGAGTGCTTTATCCCCCCCTTCTCTACATCTTTTTTTTTTTCTTGTTCAGCACCTTTTTCTATATAATATAATAATTCCAGTTTGCTTGGTATATAATCATGGGTCACTATACTAATATTATCACAGCTGTGGGTATAATGTCATGTTATTTCCTTTGGAATATCTTGTGCTTTTGCTTTTTTAAAAAATATACCTCTGTATCATATTCCTTTAAGTCCTTTACAAAGGAATTTTCTTCAGTTTTCTTTCCTTACGGTATGGCAGGATGGACCAACAGCATGCCAAATGGCTTCTAGATCTCTTGTTATTTTAATTCTCCATTCAATACATGCACTTTTGTAGATGCCAGTAGATCCCATCTGTGCCCTGGTTGAAATACTACAAATGACGCAGATGAAAACTACATATTAGCAGAAATACCTGAGGAAACTTGGGCAGATTGCCTTTTATAGTCTGCTGGCTTCTTGTTCCAGCTGGACAAACCACAAGGCTCCTTTGCCTCAGAGTTTGGCTCCTCTGTGCATCACCTTAGAATTCAGATTTGGAAAGATCACAGTTGTTAATATTTGTCTACGTTTTGCAGATTATTTGTTTCTCATTGCATAAAAGCTTGCTAGAAACTTGGTAGCCTTATCTCCAAAATAAACCTTTTAAAATATATTTGTTTATACCCTTTATTAATGAAGCAAGTGTAATTGTATCGGGGATACTTTACATTGAATTCAAACTCCAAAGATAGGTAGGTATGTGAGGCATAAACCAGATACTCTAAGGCTGAACAAGGGCAAGGAAATAAGCTTTTTTTTTTCTTTTTTTTTAATCTTTTTTTTTTGTGCAGTTACTAAAATCCATCTAAAATTATAAAAATAAAATACATATAAAATAATTAGTAAGACTGGTAGAAATAATATCTAATTACACAATATTTTTATTGTGACAGCTGGTGAAAGACCTTATCTAGAATAAAGGATTAGCATCTCCATTTTGAAGAAGGGGGAATTGAGGCAGAGCATTTAACTGGTTTCTTCAAGATGACAGAATGAATAAATTATAACAAGAGAATGCAGATATCATCCAGCACAGAGGTCTGTCTCTATGTTACTGGGATTCCTATCAGGGGAAATCTGCCATAGTATGAAAGTGAAATCTTGTAATTTTGTAATGCTTAGAGGTAATCGTTGGCTTAGCACCTTTGGGAGAGAAAGAGAAGAGGAACTGGAATATGCACCTCGATCCAATACAAGAAGATTCTTTTTAAGTATAATATGTATTAATGGAGAAATTGCAGTTTTCTGATATGAGTGTGCATGTGGGAATCTGTCTGTATGTTATGTCATATCTTGATCCTCCTTGTCACACCCTCAGCAAAAAGAAGGAGCTGCTTGAGGGTCATTTTTGTGAGTTGCTTCAGTTCAAATTGCCATCACTGAGGAAGTTACACTCCTTTATTTTTCATTGCCATTACACTGATGGCTTACCTTCTGCTCACATATGTGAAAAGGTTATTTCAGAAAGAGGTTATTTTTTTCCTAGATGTATAACAGTACCAGTTATACCAGATGTATACCATACGTAACAAAATAAGTATTGTGCTTCACCATCATCATCTGTAGATTTTTGATTTGTGAACGAAATTGTCTTGAATTGTGATTTGAACTAGTAAAATTCTTTCCTGTAGCAGAGGGGAGGCTGCAGAGGAAGTTGAGGAGGCTTGGTCGTTTGTTTTTGTGTTCCTCCTGCTTTTCATTTGTTCTAGGGCCTGGCATGCCTTTGCTTTTTCAATTTTAAGGATCATTTACTACTCAAAGTGTTAGAAGTTTAGTTTTAAAACCTAGAGGTAAGAGGTTAAGCAAGTGTAGCAGAGGGTTTATGTTGTCCTGTCAGAATCAGGTGAAGGGGAGATGAAATGGAAGAACCAGAACACTTTCCTAGAGAGTGGAAAGCCTGCTGAAGTGGGAATGTCTGTCTGCCCCATAGCAGCTTCACTGTCAGCCATCTCTCTTTAGGGTGGCAGGTCCATGAGGAAATTAGACAGGTCAATGTATGAAAAGGGACGTATGAATGAAACAATGAATGAAACAATGTATGAAACAGGGATTTGTACCTATGAAAAAAGGAAGACTGAAAGTTTGTGTTTGCTGGGGGGGAAGAAGGAAGCACAAAGTCTATATAAAGATTAAAGTTTATATACTTTCTCAGTTCTTTAAATTTGCTGAGTTCACTAGCAGGTCATCTGCCTCCAACTGGTTTAGTCTATTTCGAGAAGCTATCAGTGGTATGGATAGGAGTTATGTTAACAAAGATGGCAGTACTAAACCCTGTGAGCATTCATAAAAAAAAGGAAAATTCACTCTGGGAAGAAGTTGTGGCAAAGCATTTGGGGTAATTAGCTGTGTTGGGGAGTCAGGGAAGAGAATATTTGCCTTCCAACTTTGAGACTTCCAGGAGGAACAGATACATTATTAGTAAGCCATTCACAAAAATCTGACATTAGAAAGATTTTAATTTAAATTTTAAATTTAAAGCCATTTAAAAATAGCTCTGTACAATAGCATTCTCCCTGAAATAGGGAGGATGTGAAATCAGAAATTCAAAGAAGCGAGATCTTATGCGATCAAATGCTGCTAAGAATATAATGGGCATTAGTTCCTTCATTCTTTACAATGACATCTTGCTTTCTGTAGTTTAGAAAATTATTAATTAACTATGTATGTTTTTTTGGATGGAGCTGATATAGTTTGAATATAAGTATCACTCAAAAAATTGTTTTTGTCATTAACTCATCGTATAGATTGGTGGATGAACAGAAAGTGAGGCATAAGATGGACATGATGAGGGAGACATACCAAATATTTTGTCCCTTGTAACCAACTCCCACAACCTGTTTTGAAAAGGACATTGGATACTTTCTCTGCCACGCTCTCCAAGGCAACAGGAATAGTCAGCTGTTTCTGTCTTGTTTAAGAAAACCACTGAAGCTGTTTAATGGAATGCAGGCAGTAACACTGGATTGGCTGGATTCTCACCACATATGCAGTACCTTGCTGACCAGAGAATTTCTGTTACCTGAATGTTATTCTAGATTTTTCATTGTGAGTCACATTAAGACAGCATTGTAGAAATTTGATTATTCTATTTATTTATTGAAAAAAGGAAGGAATTCTCAGGCAACACAGATATTCTGGGAATCGTGCTGTTGGAAAACTTGTTTCCCTGATCATCAGTTTCAGTTTTTGAAGGACATGGATTAGAATGAAAAAAAAATGGATTAAATCGGCTGTGTTGTCATTAGATTGTGGTATACATATACACATGTACACACATATGCATATATGTATGTGTGTACAAGCATGTGTATATATGTTGAGTTGAGAATATTCTCAGGTATTAATAGACCTTTTAAAAAATGTTAGTGATCAATCTTCCATTTTAGCATTCTCTTTTGGCACTGTAAACAAATGCTGATGCTGATAGGTTCAAAGGATGGGAAAGACTCTAGCTCATAGACCATCAGACTCAATAAAACTTCTAACCAGAAACAATGACATAAAATGCTTTATTAATTTTAAGGTACTTTAGACTCCCACAAAACTGTATAGAAGTTCCTCAGAAAAATATAGTTCTTCTTCCTTTGCTAACAATGATAAACATTTATATTTAGTTGCTTTGGCATTTTTGCAGGGCAGTTTGGGGTCATCTTATTAACTAAGATTGCAGTCAATTATCTGCTTTATTGAGTATTTGTTTTCATTTGAGTGATCTTTGTATTGTTTGCCAGATAATTTTTCTGTAGTGAAGAAACTCATTAGAGCTCTTTCTCTACCTGCTTGCTAGAGTCTTACTCGTCTGAAACTGAAAATTCCAATTAACGTGATCTGAATTTGATTGGAGCTGTAAACAAGTGCAGCTACCTTTGCTTCATTAAAATATGGAAAATCATGTGCTTGTTTTAATTATAATTTATAATTACTTTTTTTCCCCACTGCTTGATGCAAATAGGCACTGGCCTTTACTCTGACATAGAAGGTGCAGCATCAAATAAAAAACTTTATTTTATTGCATGAAACAGATGGTAAAGATCACAGATATTTCCAAGAAAAGACAACGTAATTTCAGTGCTAAATTACCATTGCTCAAGGGCCTAACCTCCAGGAGCTGATAGAGAATGCAACTTTATGGTGTATTTCTTCTTCTAGTCTAGGCTTGGCTCACTTGAGGCTAGGAATATGGAATCTGCTTCATATTGTTGAAAACCAGACCACAGTGTAATCATTGGTAGTTTCATAGCTGATTTTATTGGATTTCATTCACTCAGTGGTTTGTGCAATGTACTACTGTGTATAAAATGAAGAAAAAAGGGATCAGATAGAAAATTCCCGAGCAGCTGAAATCAGGGACAAAGCTTTCCCTAAGGAAGATCCAGGCCTCTTCCATGGTGTAGGGTGACAAACATTCTGTGTCTTCAAAGGTATCTCTCATTTTAGGAGGCAAACAATAGCTGCTTTTCTTCAGGGACATACAGGAAAGCAGTGTGTATACAGCCAAGCTTTCAAATGCCTAGAATCTTGATTTCATCATACTTTCTTTCCCAGGGACAGTATGGTTTTCTGTGAGGCTCTAGAATATTCTAGAATATTCTTCTACTGTCAACTGCTGTATGGTCTGCCATTCTTGCTTCCCCAGGATGTTTATATCTAAACATCTGTCCTTTTTTAACTTTCTCAGGTGAGTTACAGAACAAAGGAACCTGCTTATGCCCAGGCTGGTATAGGTGCCCACCGGTCTACCATGTTTGTCAGTAACTAGTAACAAACTTGGGGATACCACTGCATCCAGTGAAATCAGCCTCTATGCACCCAGATAAAATACTTTTTGCAACAGGGTGTGTCTGCAAATATTCTGAGGACAGGCCAGGTTAGTTTAAAAACTTCTCTGATGGATTGCTGTTTGTGGTTTGTGATGCATCCTGTCTAATTGAAGTAGCATGCCATTTTCAGTAAACCAGAAGCAATATTGGGTCATGTAAATATAAATTCAGAATGCACCTAAGAACTGCCCAGGGGTTGTTTGTGGGTTGGTGGCTCAATTTTTGGTGCTATTCCAGCTATCTTTTTAATTAGAAACCTGCCAGGGCTCCTGCCATGTCTTTCGCCCATCCTCCTCAGCAGGCTGCCTGCAACGACTTTGGAGCACAGGATTCCAGGTTTCCAGGTCAGCTGTTCTCAGTGGTTTAGCCATCACTTTATCTTGTAATAAATTGCCATAATTTTATAGTCTGGCTTAATTGGGACTTTGTGCGTTATGCATTATATTTTGAAACAAAGTTAAAATTACATTTTTTGTTGCAATTAATTATAGTTAAGGTTGGCTTTTAGAAATCTGCTGTCAATCTTTCTACATTTGTTTAAGTACAACACCTTTAAGTGAATTTATTTTTTTGTTTTGAGAATCTGTCTAAGACCTTCTAAACTTAGCTGGAATATATCCAACTTAACTTTGGTAATTTAATTGAGACACCTAATTTAGGAGCATCTATCTATCTATCATCTATCTATCTATCTATCTATCTATCATCTCATTAAGTTCCCTTTCAGTTTAGTATAGACACAGTCCAAATAACATCTGAATTGCCTTTTGAATGTATATCCCTTTCCTTATAGCAGAGGAGAATGGAATGAGATTGCCAGAAGTTATGAGGCACAGATCTGTGCCAAAAATCATGTTCTTCCACTTAAATTTAGATACCTGCTTTTTTAGTTTGATTTTCCACTCTGCTGAGCACCCAGTGATTCATAGCTTGTTTTTCTTTTCTGTCAATAGGACAAACACTTTCATCTATTTGCTTTAATATTTCTGCAACCATGCTATAGAGAATAAATGGCAGAATTACCACTTTTGAATGTCAGGCCACTGACCTCTTTTTAAAAGGTTTTAGAGCCTTAGCTATAGTAATGTAGCTTGGAAAATATCTGATCAAGTTGCAGTTAGTATGTGTAAGGAGGATCAGATTTCGTACAGGTGTGTATTCTTTCATGTTGAGTTGAGCAATAATTTAACCATTTCTTTCAGTGGTAAGATTTTTTTAAATGAACTGTTAAGTTCTTAAAAAGATTTCCACCTTTTGCTTGACTTGATGTGAGGGATATAAAAAGATGGTTTGTAGATATTTCTAATACATGATTTTTTCTCTCTAGTCTTTGTTTACCTGCAAAGTGACAGGGTTGCTAGTTACCACACAAGGACCTAGGCCAGTTTCAGTATCTGTTTATTTGGAGATGGTACAAAATCAACAACAGGACTGTTGTTGGGACTGCAGGCTGCATGTATAATGTATAATTATATAATTACATAATGTATAATTCTGTGTAACATGCTCCTGCAATACCCTTAAATAATATGTACAGTTTTAGGAAATATAGAATTGATTTGAAATTCATAAAGTTTTTCTTTTCTAACTGCACACAGTTACAGCGTACTGAATGGTATTGAGTCTGAATTAATGATAGAATATGAAAAAGTCTGTCTTAAAACTAGGCAGAAGTACATGTGCAGTTATTATATCATTCCTATTAGTCAAGGGCAGTTTGCAGTGAATTTCAGAGGGAATTCTTGTGGAATGGAATGTTTAAATTGTAGAAGAATGGTGGCAGTTCTCTGCAAGTTTCTTGCAGATAACAGGATTGCTTCAAGAGTACTATTTGAAGGATATTGAAGCTTTGCAGAAACTAAAGGCAAGTTTAATGGTAACTTCAATGGTAACTTCAATGGGGTCAGGAGTTGCTATTCCATTCTTTAACTTTTATAACAGTTATTCAGTTTATCAGTGATTGTGATGAAACTAATGAGAGATCAGAATTCTAACTGTGCAAGTTATTTACATTAATACTGATCTTTTCTTTCCTCTTTCTGAGGGAAAATGATTATGACAATAATTTTGAAATTAATGTATCTATAGAGTCACCACAGTTAACCCCAAGGCTGCATGCTATAGATTTAAAATGTCTTGTTAAAAAAAAAAAAACAACCTTAAAAAAAAGATCCCTACACCAGTTCTTTGAAAGAGTCTAATGCATTGCATTGTATCCAAGTCTAAAGTACACGTACTTTTATGAGATAATTTCAACAATAGGTACCATCTGCTTAATGTGTTCATAAAACCAGATATTAATTTCCTGGTAAATCAGTTGTAAACCGGAAAATATTATTATTATTATTGCAATAATTTTTACATAAATAAATCTCTCAATGGCTCAGAAGGTTAAAGTTTAGAATAAGAGCTGGCATTTACTTTTCTTTGCAATTTGGCTAAAATTAAATTGCCTGATCATGAATCCAAGTCATATTTTATCTTTCATAAAAATAGAAAAGACCTGGAAACAATCTGTAGACCACCAGGATGTCTGAAAGTTATTTTCCAGTTATAAAAATAAACTAGCCTTGAATTTATTCACCATCTGTCAGTCTTCTTTTCCTACCAGGGAGCTGAATTTTCTGATGAGTTGCTTGCAGTCGTAAGGAACAGCTGTAGGAAGCAAGGATACCAAGATTGCTCTAATTATATTAAGACACAGAGCAGCTTTTGGAAATTTGAAAGAGTTCAGTTGCAGTGTCTGGGGAGAAGGTTAACATTTTCAGGATTCTCAAAAGCGCACACACTTCCTACCATGTCAGAACCTCCAAGGGTTCATTCAAATGGAATGGAAATGGGCAGAGTGACCTTCTGTTACTTAATTTTCCTCTGCACCAGAATCTGTGTGCAGGGCTGAAACAGGTGAAGCAAGAGACAGTGTTAATCTCATTAAGGTAAATCTTGATGATCAGAAGAATGTTACCTTTCCATCATAACCTTTGGGCACCTACTGACTTTGATTCTTATTAGTGGTATGCTGTTCTGTTTGAGAAAGAAAAGCAGAAGGTGATTTTTAGTCCATGCATGAAGTGATGATGACTGACTGTAGGTGGGTGAGCTGTGTCCTGTTTGTAGGAAGAGGCTCAGATTTACCAGCAAGTTCTCTCTGACTCCCTTCAGGACACATGTAGCAAGATTAAGGTCACCCATGCTGCAGAGAGGGATATAATTGACCTGTTTCTATTCTAAGGTTTTTGTATTCTATTATAATTATTATAAATGTATGTCAGCACTCAATAAACATAGGGGTAGCTGCATTTGAAAGAGCCCACATCTTATTTAGACTGCCTTAGATGTTTACTGACACAGAGAGATGGTTCAAAAGTGGTTTCTCTTCTCAAGAACAAAACAAGAGAAAGCTGAAAAGCACAACAGAATCATTTCTGTCTAGATCCAATAATGGATTTGACTTCAACATAATAACTAATTAATGAATGAAAGGACTTTCAGACCAAAACTATATGACCTTAACTGTAAGAATGGCAGGTTAAATCTCCTTGGAGACCATTAGGAGCATTAATGGAAAGCTTATTCCTGTATCGTAGACTCTGTAACAAACTGAAGAAAATTGCTTTACAGGATGAATGAAGTGCAAGAATAGTTAAGGAATTATTTGAACAGTATTTCCAGCTTGAAGATAAATGATTTCTGTATATGTCTTTCATCTTAGTTCTTTTATTTGAACAAAAGCAGCTTAAAATTAACATGACATATTCAGAAAACTGCTGACAGACTTCAGGTCTCTCTACACCAGAATATGCAAAGGGAAAAAGAAGGCATGAAATATGAAGCTATGCTGTCTGTCAGACTTACAGAATGACTGGGCCATGCACCAGATTTATGAAACACTACAATACAATTTGAAGTATATGTCATTTTCCCCCAAAACTTTGTGTGCATGTTTTTTTTCCAAAGGCTTGCAGCACAAGGCTGTCAATTCCACAGTGTCAGGTACTGTGCAGCTGAAAATATATATGAAGAAAGGCTAGATGGCTGGCAAATAATATATTATCCTAGAGTTCATTTGTGCAGGTGTTACCCATGCTTCTGGTATACCTGCTCACAGTAGAGTACTCTACTTGGGGCAGAAAGGCTGAAGAACTGAATGCATGACATTTTATAAAAATCTGAGGAGACAAGTCATTATTAGTACATTAGAACTACACCTCTTTTCCTCAGTACCCTTGGCATCACTGCTTGGCATGGAAATTCTGACCCTATTAACAGTGGCTGAGTCTGAGGTTTATTTCTGGAAGCTTTTAAAAAACAGCTGGGGAGTACCTTTCACTTTTAGTCATATGCTGTGTCTTCTTTTTCATGTGTTAAAGTTGAAAAAAATCCCAGGGCTCTCCCTGGCCTTATGTGACTTTCATGTGAATAAATCCATGTTCCTAACCTTATCAACTTTTTGTGGTAGGTAGAAACAGCCAAGTGGTACCTCTAGTTGATAAATTTCAAAAAGCTTTGTTCATATCCCAATTCCTCTTAAACCTCCTCTTTTCTGTTCACAACTTCGCAGGCTTTGTTGGAAAATTAAAATTGTATCCTTAAGCTTCACGCTGTGTGCTGTATTTCATCACAAGTATGATGCCAGAAGTAGCTTATTTCTGAGTTTTCAGGCATTTTTATTGTGAAAGTCTTTGAGGCAAGATTACCTGAATTTACAAGTATTGGACTACAGAAGTCCACCTTAAAATATTCTGTGCTTATCAAAATGATCTTTGCTACTTTCATTTAGGATTTTCTTCGGGAAAGAAATAAATGCCTATGTTACAACAGTACCTTTCTTTCTGGAGTGTTATAATTCAGGTTCATCCTTTCAGCTACTTTCAAATCTCATCCATATTTGTATCACCTGTATCATCTTTTTATTTTTAATGTTCATAGAAAAAAAACAAGTTAGATCTGTTATTGTCTTCTGGTTAGCACGGCTATCAGGTTTCTGAATCTTCACAGTTACCATTCTCGTTCCCTTCCTCTGCAGTGCTGCTTCTAAACTCTTGTGCATGACCAGTATATGAGGCATACAAATCTTTCTTGAAGTATTAAAAAATAATTTTTTCTCTTTTTGGTAGAAGTCCAAAAATCTTGCTGCAGGAAAAAGCTAGTCTCAAAATATTATCAGCTGACTTGTCCTAATCCTAGAAGTTTGAGTGACCCTTAGCTTTATCATTTGAATGTCTGAAGCTTAACTATTAATAATGCAGAAGTTTCCTTGGATATACTTTTAGAAACATCAGTAACTGGGATCTTTTCTTGCTGAAAAGAAATAAATAGAACACTGTGATCTCAAAGGAGCAAAGAATTCCTGGAGCCAGCTTGCTGGGAAGCAGCTGAGCGGTAGCCAAGATTAATTTGTTCTTTAGATCTTGGTAGTCTGAATTTCCTTACTACTCAAGATTGCTTTGGTGATATTTATTATCTTTTTCACACCTATAGCAATTTCAGATGACATTTTTAGAGGTGGTAAAAGAAATGAACTTCTCTAATTTGTAAGAGAAGTTCTGTGAATAACTTCACCAAGTGAAGTTTTTCAGGAAACAAACTTTATTAAAACTGTGCAGATTGACCCTTGAATTGTTGTTGTGTTTTTTTTTTTTTTCTCAATAAAATAATTGGGAAAACCTACGTATTTCAGCTCAGTTTTGTCAAAATGAGACATATCTACTTTGGTTTCAGAATTCAACTTAATTTAAAATCACATACATTTATTTTTTTATAGCACAATAGATAATATAGTCCAGTATCATAATTTTTACAAATGTTTCAAATTGTTTTATTTTATGAAGTCAACCAGAAAACTCCTGAAAATCATTATTCACATAGCTCAAGAAATGGGTGCCCAAGTTACTTAGGCTCACTGCAAATGTTCAGCAGTAGCTGCTTTTATTGAAAATAAAATTTCTGTGTAATGAAAACAAAGGTACTGTATAATGAATGTTGTTAACTTGCTTTGGTTGGGTTTTTGTTCTCACTTTTCAGAAGGAAATGGATGGAAAGGTCTGTTCATGTACAGAAATCTCTTATCACATTTCTGGCAAGATGAAAAGACCGGTGACTTGAAGCCCTTAGATAATGAATACATGGATGACAGCGACAAGTGTATTAATGTTATCTGCATTACAATATATTATGCACCAACAAGGGGGTAGAATTTATGGGACTGGACAAAGTGACTACAGATCAGGCAATGATTAACATTTGGACCAGTGACTTAAGACTTGGTTTCCTAAAATTAGGTAGTTAAATCCAGACTTTGGTTACTTTCAAATATGTAACTTAATTTTCTGGGATGCAGAAGACTAGTAGCTGTCATTTAAACCCTGCTTTGTAAAGTTAAGTTGGTACTGTAATTGCAATATTTTATAGTTTATTGTTACTAATGGTTTAGTTTGATATTTCATTTGTACATGCTCTATGTATACTTGTTTGATACATTGCAGTGCGCATAGTTACTGAAAAAGAGTAAAAGAGGAGATTTTTGATGGAACTGCTGAGATACCTACCATCTTAATATAAACCAGTAGCATCATATCTGTAATGAAAATCCACAGAGAGATTGAATTTGCAGTTGGAGAAGTCCAGACTGAAATGCTAAATCTGTAATACGGCAATCTAAAAATTACAAAATAAATAAGACCATCAAGAAAAAAAAAGTAGAAAAAAGACTGTGAACAGTTTTAAAAAATTGTCTCAAGTACCTTTCATTTCTCTTTATAAGATTTTCATCTGATTAGAGCTCAAATCATTGCTAGTTAGACTTATGTACCAGGCAATTAAATAAGATGAGAAATAACAGACTGAAGAAAGATTTTAAGTTAACATCTCAAATTTCAAGAACACAAGTTTGTACCATTCTACTGCTTGCATGTGGTATTTACACATTCATCATTTCAGATATTTCTGAAATATAGCTATGCTACTGTTATGCAAACCTTTTTAGAACTCAAATTAATGTTAAATTCACACAGTTTATTCAATATTTTAGTTTCATGCCACCTTTTAACCTAGTGCTCTAATAATGTCTAGTAGCAGTAGATGTAGAAGTATTTCAGTGACCATTTCTAGCTTCTTCTACTTTGTTCTTCAGAATTTGAAACATTCTAGAGTAATGATTTTTACATGTCCCCTGGGGGACCTAGAGGAGTTGAAGTGGTGACTATGCCCTCTTGCTTAATTGTAAATACCAAGCAGTAAATTAGTGAATAGGCTGGTATTCAACTATTATTCATATTTGGTCAAAGGTTGGATGTGATGATCTTGGAGGTCTTTTCCAACCTTAATGATTCTATGTGTTCTCTATATACTCTAGCCAGTACAGAACGCAGCTTTTCAGAATATTTTGAAAGAAAGCTTGGCTGACAAAGAAACAGGGAGAAATAAAAGCACAGGTGGCAGTGGTATCCATGTGAATGTTCTGAGTATTTTAATCCTCACATTAAACCCATGGAATGAGGATAAAGTTCCCAAATACAAGCAAAAGATACATGAATTCTTCTAAAGGACCAATCCTGTGGACAACTGACAGACATAAGGTGTAAATTCTAGGGTGTTCTTTCTCTTTTTCAGTTCAGACACTAAGCTCCTGGCCAATTGGCAATGGAGAATTGTTGGATAAGTCTTGTCCATAAAACTGGTCCTCAGCTAAATGACAGTAATGCAGATTTCCTTAATGTTCTCAATAGATAGCCTGTTAGATTGAGTTAGCCAGCCCTAATTTATGACAGCTTTTGATCTAACACAGTTTATTGCAGATTTTTTTTTTATATCAGCTCCTTAAAAAAAAAAAAAAAGTTCTGCATCTTTCTTGCACTGCACTTTGGTTACACAGGCCTCCAGCCAGCCTCCAGGTGAAGTACTCGTGAAAGATGTTATAATCTACAGTTGAATCTCACCCCAGCAGCCTTTCTGATTTGAGACTGATACTCCTAAATCTCAGAGATAAGAATTTTGATGGAAAATACCGTAAGATGGAAGGTAGAAGAAAAGGCTAGAGTTAATCTACCTCAGTCCCAGATTTATTCTGAGCCGAGCCAGGCCTACCTGGCTAGTATGATGACTAGTTTGTACCAAGTATAATTCATATACCTTGTCAAAAAGTGCTTCCATCAGCAACTTGTGTAATAGTAAACTCCAAATAATGAGACATTTTGGAAAATTCAGCTCCATGGCTAGTCTATAGCAATATTTACTTGTTTTGTGGAGAAGTCTGATTTAATGTTTCATTTTCAGCTGTGGGTAAAATTCTTTCTGTAGAGTCCTTTATTATTCATTCAATGCCAAGGTCTTTGATGAGTTGTTGAGAAGCCTGGCCAGGATGGGAGAACACACAAAAGACTATCATGCTTCTGCAAACAACAGAGTGGTTCAGTCAGAAAAGGTTGGCCAGCTAAGACTTTAAAATGACTGCAGCCCCATAACTGCCTGGGAGAGGTCTGTCATTACTTTGTGGTTTAGAGTGTTGTAGGACAGTGGTCTAAATCAAGGGTATCATAAAGTTTTTACTAAGCTTCTTTTAACAAGACATTGGAAGTGAAGTACTTGTTTTATTGCTCCAGTTACACTCTATTGGATCCAGGCCTACTAAAAGTAACAAATTGTGAGTTGCTTTTTACAGAGGAAGAAATAGTTAATTTTCATGTTGTTTCTTCTCGCCATTGTTTTTTTTTTTTCCTTGGCATCCTTGCTCAGACATTTGGCCTAAGATCAAGAAATTTATGTGGAAGATATTGTTCAAATCAGGCCTTTCATAAAAATGGCTTAAGGAGGAAATTTGGTCCTGGCTTGCAACTTAGTCTGAATATAAGAGTTACAATGTGAAGGAATGATTCACCGATGCCACTGGTTGATTGCAACCTCCATATAACTTCTTCCTGCACAAAGACTGTTTAACATTTTTCAAAATCAGCGTCCCTTATTTGTCTTTCTCTTGACATTATGACACTGCACAAACTTCCATAAGGAAATTATATTGGCATCTGAAGGTGTTACTTTTCCTGTCCTTTTTCCTTTTTGATATATTTAATAACACTGAGGTAGAGAAGGAAGACTTCTATGCATTGGAAGTTATGATTCAGGTGTGCAATTTGGAAAAAGAAATCAACAACATGATTTGGACAGGAAGACAATGAGCAATTATTGAGACACTGCAGGAAATTTAATTAAAACTAGGATTTTTATGAGCAGTGTTAATGCTTGCTGTCTCAGCTAACCTGACAATAAAGGCTTTCCAAGTGACAGTGACATCTGGCACAGGATCACATGTAGGAATTATGCAGAGGTAATAAAAAGCACTTAATTAGCATTGCAAATAGTATTCCAACATTTAGGAGATGTCTGCAAATTTGCATACAGATACGTAATTATGTAATTTGCAGCTGTTGTGTTTGTTCCATAAGACCTTGCCACTTTACTAGTAGAATATGTAAATCAGGAATTAATCCTTTTTAGCACCTACTTTCTCAGTAGTCCATAAATCTGTGGCAAATTACAGAAATTTGTGGACTTTCCCATCTTGGCTCAAAATTCAGTGGAAAACAGAACTATAACCCTGGGCTTACTTAACTCTAAAGGTCTTTCAAGAGGTTTGTAAAATGCAGCTCCTTCGTGGTCAGTTTTTTGAACCCCATTCATGTCTGATACCTTAGTTTGCAAGGTCATGCTTCAAATCTCTTTTGATATATTCTCCTCCAGTTTTAGAGAGGATCCAGTTAATATTTATTCTCATTAGTACCTTTCTGATAGAGGTAATTACCTTATGTTACAGGTAAACAGACACGGCTGGGCAGGAAGAATATCTGACCAAACAATAGTGCTGTCTAGATAGGACATTAAATTCAAGGTGAAGCTGGGCAACTCAGATGCCCAAAAACCACAACTGGACCAAATTATCAGCTAGTAATTTCTTAATGTATGATTTCTCAGTGTAACTTCTTATAATTCCCTTGTATATAAGATTTCTTTGCCTGGATAAGGTTGAACAATTTTCTCTTAGGTACCAACAGAAAAAGACATGAAAAATGTTTATCTATACCAGCTTTCTTGAGATATATTTTAATATTAACTTCTGTTTTCTGCATTGATATTTTTGTAGCACATTTCTTGTATTTAGCTCTGGGGAGGTTTGCAGAGATACAGTCGATTAAGAGAAGGTAAGTCTGGCTACAGAGTTTGAACATATCAAAGTAATATATAGAGAAGTTGTTCTTTGGTTTTTATTTTTTAACATGTTTTCCCTTGTGTTTTTGAAAGTGCTTTTAGTACAATCATGCCATTGCCCCTTCCATGTAGTGGAAGATTCCCCTTATGCCTGAGTCCTGTAAAGAAGAAAGTTCAAAGCAACAAGGGAGTTCAGAGCAGATTAGGTGATAAAGCATCTTAGAAAACAGTGATTATGCTCTCCCCCAGGAGAACTTAATTGTATCCCAGTTTAATTTGTGCTATGAAATTGACTGGATTGTGGGCTGCTAGTTCCTTTTACTCTCTTCCATTAGACTAAAGCAGTTTGCAGTAATGTAGCCTAAAGTATATTTTTCTTTATTGACTGTATAATACCTTTTTGTTATTTTTCTTGTAATCTAAGTGACATTTGCAAAATGGCAATCTGTTTATGGAATAATTATAATTAACAATGAATATATTTTTAAGGGTCTTGTTGCTGGTTTTAATGAGTATGAAAATGGGAATTGAAAATGAAATCTTTCTGCCTGGAATGACTGATCTGCCTTATAGGCATTGTCAGCAACAGTTTTTATGGAGAGAGGGCAGTTGTAGTAACAGAAAGAATAAAATAATGAGCCTTCATAAATGCACTAGACAAAGACAGGAGCAACAGATGTTTCTTTTTCTTTAAACTGAGTGTGTGAGCACGAGGAGAAATGTTCTCTGCTGACTGCTTCAGCAGAGTGTTACTGCTAGTAGCTGCTCTACTGAAAACAGAAAACATGGAAACATTGCTTCACATTGCTGTAGCTACACCTGGTTTTCTACAGCTGACCTTTACTTTCTAGAGGAGAGTTCTAGAGGATGAACTGTGGCCGGCTGTGCAGATGGTTCTGAGCTCTCTCTGCACCTCTGACTGCAGAATGGGAAGTTCTGGGGACTCAAATTCAGAGATGAAAATCCCCAAGACTCCAGCCTCGTGCCATTTAAATACTGTAGGCATCTAATCAGATCATATGCAGAAGGTGTCAGCTCTGTGTCTATTTTGCTTCTGATCACAGGCTTCCAAGGTAGCACGCTGTCTCACTGAACCCCAGAGTTACTTTTAACGTCTTCAATGACTTACACTTCTCCTGAGGTAGCTGTAACTTAGGCACTGTCCCCTCTTCTTTCCTGCTCCACCTGCTGTCCCTCTTTACCTGGCTGGAGGTCTACTTCCCTTTGTGTGGATTCCATGTGCTGGATCTTGAACCATTTGTTAAAGAGCTTTTTCTGGAAAAAACCCATGTGGAACAATACTGTCGCCATGATATTTTATGAAAAATCCTTTGCTAGGATTTCTCTCCTATTCTAGCCTTGAGAAACCTCAGAAAAGAAATGTAAACAATTAACTATCTGATGGCTGTGGAATGTGGTCTGGACATTGTTTACCAACAGGTGCACCTTTGATTGGTTCATGTGAGTTGTTTCTACTTAATAACCAATCAAAGATGCAGCCGTGTCAGACTCTGAGTCACGAGCTTTTGTTATCGTTCCATTCCTCTCCTGTCCTTTCTAGTTTCTGAAGGACCTTTTCTCTCTATTCTTTTTAGTATAGTTTTAGTATATAATTTTAATATAATATATATAATAATATAATAAATCAGCCTTCTGAAACATGGAGTCAAGATTCTCCTCTTTTCCCTCATCCTGGCAGCCTCAAATATCACCATACAATACTCTTTGAAAAGGAGTGAGTGGTTGTACAGAAGTGCCAGAGTTTGGGAATGCTTCAGACTCCCCAGGCAGAGACTGACTTGGTGTTTGCCTGCTGTGCAGGGCTAGGGACACAGGCCTTGGTCATGGGCCAGGGCTCCCTTCTACTGCCAGACACAAAGAAAGGCCCAAACCACTCCTCCATGAATGAATTTGTGTGGCTGAGAGTCTTTCCCTCGTCTCATGTGAGGTACAAATCTTCCAGCAGCAGATAGAAGATGATTAGGACTAATGGTGCTTCTCCTTTTGTGTTCTGGTTCTTTCAGCTACAGTTACTAAAAAGTACACTCACAGAGGACATTCTTTTGAATTAAACATCCATGGCATTTTTTCTCCAAATTAAGGGGTGCATTTTTGAGATGCACAGCACAGTTATTTCTTTTGAAAAAGTAGGGGAGTTCCCAGTAGTTTGATCTGTTTTCTGAACTTTCTGGCAGCTTGAAAAAGGTTTTCTTGCAGATTATAA
This sequence comes from Passer montanus, assembly GCF_014805655.1. Taxonomy (NCBI): domain Eukaryota; kingdom Metazoa; phylum Chordata; class Aves; order Passeriformes; family Passeridae; genus Passer; species Passer montanus. The sequence goes on along the minus strand of NW_024360941.1, from coordinate 14,351,265 downwards.
CTGATTTATTTTGGTCAGTGCCATGCCACATGCCAGTTCTAGGCCAAACCAATTATAAACACATATCTTTTGTTAGCTGAACAAATCTGATGTAACAAAATGTAAGCCTGGAAACCCAGACTTTTGCAGGAAGCAGGCTGTCTGGAAGACTGTGATAGAACGTCCTCTGCAATGCTGAAGCCGGGCAGGAACTCACTCACAACCTGTGACAACCTGTGTGCCTACAATTCTTAGGGCTTATTTGGAAATTTCAGGTTGTCAGGGGCCTATCCTGATGTAGGACCAAGGCTTTTTAGCCCTGTGTATATTCCTTTGCTATTATTAGTAAAGAAAAGAGTGTATACAAAGTCACTTTTTATTGAGCTGTTGAAAAGGAACTGTAGTTATATATGTTTCGGCAACCCCTGGCACAGTCCTGGTCTTGTCTGTCATCTCTAGATACTCTTGTTTTATGAAACACTGAAATCACATTGTGCAAGCCAAAAAAATAATTTCCTTCCTTTCAGTCAGGAATAGATGGTGGAGAAACTCCACTATCAATTTAATTCATCAGCTTCATTGGCAGTATTTCAAATTCAATGGTTTTCAAATATATTTCTAATTTGCTACTAAGAAAATTAAAATAAAATTCCTAAATGTGTTACCAAAGGCAGCATTCAATACAGACTAATCTACACGTCAGGAAGGCATTCAATTTTTTTTTTGTCTGTAACTGCACATAATTAGTGTGTCTGCAATAAGCATGTAATTTTTATTATCTCTGAAGAGTTTGGCAGGGGGAATACATCATTACCTGCACATCTAATAATGTGCAGTGCTACAATTCATTTTCTGAGATGCCATGTGTACTGACAAAAAACATTGACTTTATCTTTCTCTTTGTTTTTTTTATAGACATAGCAGAAGCCTAGCAGTCTGAAGCAGATAAAAAATAAGGATGGACAATATGCTGCAAAGACATTTGCATAAACAGTGAGCAGTAGTGAACAGCAAAAACCAGTCCGAAGATTCAGTGAAAAACTGCTTATTTCCAAGGCTCAGGGAATGTCAAGCAACAACAAAAAAAGTACATTCTATCCAGCAACCTTGAATATGTGTAAGTGGTTTTATGGACATGTAAAATAGCATAAGAATTGGCAGACTACTGGGACATAAATAAACATACCATTGCTTTTTATTGTTGGGCTTTGGGCCATATGAAGTACAATCTCTTGAATATACAACTTTACTATTAAATGGGTTTAATTATCTCACTAAATTGTGGACATAAGTGAATGGAATAATTTAGAAGAAGTAGCTACAGACATGAAGTAGCACTGAGAGCTGCTCAGAGTTGTGTAGTTCCTTGAAGAAGGAATCTTTGTATTAGGAGCAGTAGTATGCTGGAAAAGGTTGTGTAAAGAGGACAGTGATAAAGAGGAGAAAACCTCCTTGGGGGTAGCTATGAGAACTGTGTGGGCATGATTCTTCAAAACACTGTTTTGAGGGACCAGCAAGCAAGTCCTGCCCTTCCAAGGCACTTCTTGGGATAAGATTTATTTTTCTTGCAGTCAGTGAAGCCTCAAGTGTAATCCTAAAAGCCCATGTAGAGCCCCTACATGAAGACTGCTTGTCAGCTGTGAGATGGCAGAGGAAGATGGAAGAGGTAGAGGGTGGATGTGTCAGGAAGTACACTGTGAGTATGGCTATTCCTGCAATCCTTTCAAGACAGCATAAATCCACACTTTGAGCCATATACGTAATTTAGGCAGAAAAATGCAATTTAAATTGCATTCCTTCTGTCTGAATGGAAAACAGGCATCTCTGGTGCAGTTCTTAGTTGGTTTTAATAATTTCTTCTTCACGTTTGCACTGAATATGAAGAAGAGGAAAGAAAATCTCTTAAAATAAGAAGGACCAATAGGACAATTCCATGAAAAGGAAGTTGTGTAATTAAATATTTGAGATGAAAAACTAAAAACTCTTCAGCTGCTAAATGTCCTGTATTAAAATTTAGAGCTGTAAGTCCCTTCTTCAGGTGAGGAAGTTCTGTGGGTCCAGCTGGAGTCTTGTGAGAGCTGTGGTAGAAGCTGATCTTCCTTGCTAATGGAAAATTTGATTTCTGCCACACACCATTTCTCTTCTGCAAAATCAAAGCTAATGGGTTTTTTTTGAGAAATGTATATTTTATTAATTGTGGTTTGTAAGACTGTTTTTAGACTACAAATCAAATTCTGCAGTTATATTACTATGAACGCAGTCAAAAAATGGAACTTTTCTGTCTTAGTGGATGCTAAAATAATATTTAGTGTTTATAGGTGTGCCAGGAAAAAAAAAATCAACTAGTAAGTTTATCTAGTCTAGTTACATGAATTGGCCCCTTCCTTCTATGATCTACAATCAGAATACCTAGTGATTTTTCAGATACGTAGATGGTCCTGTCTTCTCTCAGCACTTCTGAAAGAGAATACACCTATTTCTCTGTATATGATAATGACTGTTTATATATGTTGAATCTGTAGAGTGTAACTTTTTTTTGTGGTAGATTATTTTTGAAAAATCTGATCCCATAGCAAAAAAAAGCATATACAATAATGTTTTAAGATAAATATCCTCTATAGCAGCTTGCTATGAAAGCTTTAAACTAAAAACATGATGAAAAAATTGAGATAGAAAAATGATTTTTTAGGAAAATTGTTTATGCTCAGAAGGAAATATTACCTGATTTCAGAAATTCTGTTGATGTCTGCTGCATGTGTACATTTCTCATTCCCTATTATAGCTTTCATTCTTTACTTATGTTCAGTTTTTATTATGACTATCATTTGAGACTAATAATACAAAGTAATATTTTTTCTGCAGTTCTTGGAAGTATCACTTTTGATGCCTAAGCCACCTGATTTTTACAGACTGAATATTTTATGCTGGGAATGAAAAAAAAATATGCAGCACTCCCAATAATGAGTTTCTACATAAAATCATTGCCTTAGGTCCAATTTATCTTTTCTGTTTTAAATGTTGCTTTTCTTTGTCTTTGATTACAAATGTTTCTCAAGTTTTTTCAAGGGCTGAAATTGTGCTTCAGAAGTAACAATATAAAGAATGTCAAAGTTATATTTATTAAACAAACAAAGATCTCAAAGAGTTCTACCATTTCCTTTTTTTTTTTTTTTTTAACTTGCTTGGCTAATGCAGTAATACTGGAGATTAGCACAATTTTACTGAAGAAAACCAATTCATAATTGTTTTACTAAGGGAAGTTCCATAACATTACAAATGCTAAAAGCTTACCTAGAACTGTTTTTTTCTCACATAATTATCAGTTAAAAATTTTTATAAATAGTTATTTATGTATAATTAGATACTAGAGACATTTTGAGGACCCCAGATGATAAATTTTAAATTGAACTCTTGGTTTCATTGCCTTTTAGGGGTCCACTACTTTGTGGGTTTGGGCCAAACACAATGCTTGAGATGAATTATGTTATTTCAGAAACAGTAGCTGCTGGTAAAAACAGTGAAAAGTGAAATTCAAGGAACTGTTCAGTGACATAAATACCAATAAACTACAGAATTACAGCCCATTCCTCTGAGACTCTATGCACCAACAGTTAGTCTTAAGTGATTCAGTCGTGACTAATTCCGTATTACCAGTCCTGATCTTTAACACTTCAATCAACCTTTAGTTGTGCTGTTTATAATTTGTCTCTGTTTATGGCTTTATGTGATAACTGTGCCAATCTGCATTTCATTAAAATTGACGTGGAGGTGATGGAGGCTTTCTCACATAATTTTTTTTTTAGGTGCATCTCTTTCTTTGCTCTACCTCTTCATTTTTGCTCTGCAGATTATTTTACTGACAGCCCCATAGTTCAGTGGCTTTTGTTGAGTTGCTGTGAGGGAAAAAGGGGAAACCAAACATCTCTGCAGTCCAAACATGACCAGTTGCATTGGACAGCCTGGAGCAGTGTGAAGTGCTGAAGTGCAGGATGTAGATGTCACCAGCAGCAGGACAATGGACACTGCAGCCATATCAGCCTTATGCTGTATTTGAGCTTATGCTGTATGCTGAGAGGCAGGGTTTGAGTATTTTAGCTCAGTGTTATTGTGACAGTGCTTTCTGAGGTTTGGGAAAAGATTACATTGTGCTTCCCTAGCCCTCTGAAACATGCCAGGCTTTTGGAGACTGCTCTGGGATCTGTGGATCATCTTCATGTTGTGGAGCTGGCTCACTCTTCAACCACCAAATCCATGGATGTGAATTCTACATATGGAGTCCTCATAGATGTAGATGGGAAGAGCAAGATACCACACAGGGACACCAAAAAAGCCACTAACAGAAGGGGGGATTTTCAAAAACTAGTAACACCAAATGCATTATTAAATGGATTCTCTGAACTACAAAATCAGAATTGGGCGCTTTCTTGCAGGTGGGAATCCTCAGACAGGGTTGCCCCTCTTGGAATTAATCTTCTAAAGCATATCTGCCTTTTTTCAGTAGTCCATGGCCTAGAGAGCAAAAATTTATGTTTCTTCTTGTGGGCAGTATCTCTTTAAGTTCATGATTTGTTCATGATCTCTAGCTTTTGGCTGTGGTTTGTGCAGGTAGTATCCTTTGCATCCTTAATAATGTCACAATTCCACACTTGTTTTGGTGATATATCTATATATATCGGTGATATATCAGCCGATAGATATAATGTACTAAAAGTGTTTGGAGTATACTGACAAATTCAGACTTTTTTTTGATGACTAATGATCTCTAGCTTTTGGCTGTGGTTTGTGCAGGTAGTATCCTTTGCATCCTTAATAATGTCACAATTCCACACTTGTTTTGGTGAGGCTCATAGATATAATGTACTAAAAGTGTTTGGAGTATACTGACAAATTCAGACTTTTTTTTGATGACGTAGCTGTTTCTAGTTCAGTCAAACATTTAGAGGGGCCTCTGGGCTGTCAGTTTAATACACAGTTTAGTACGCACTAAAAGTGTTTGGAGTATACTGACAAATTCAGACTTTTTGCTGAGGTAGCTGTTTCTAGTTCAGTCAAACATTTAGAGGCGCCTCTAGGCTGTCAGTTTAATACAGAATAACACACAGAGAATATTCTGAGTTGGAAGGGACCCACAAGGATCATTGAATCCAACTCTTAAGAGAATTGATTTCTTCTATGGCACGACACAGTTTATTTTTTGTGGGAAAGGATGCTTTAAAAACACCAGACAGCAGCAACAGAGTGGTTTAGGTATGTTGGGGTATAGCACTGAGTCAGGACAATCCTGAGTTGAAATCTTTTGTTTGACTTCAATCACATTTTCTTTCATTTGTGGGTACAAAACTGGCTCTTGTTTATTCTGGACAGAAATTGCTGAGTGGCCTGCTATGATGACTGCTTTTGGCAGCATAAATCTCATAATGCAGGTGTTAAACTTCGCTGTTTAAGCAATTTTGTACTGTGCTCTCTCCCTATTCATGAACTGGTGTCTTGGATCTCTGCTTGTTTAGGGATCTCTGTGCTGCAGTCCATTTCATAACACAGAGGTGCTGTCAGGATTGTCTGTCTCTGCAAATCCAGCCCAGCATGACTCTTTAAAACATTAAGTCCTTATGTACAGCCAAACCTTTGGGTTAGATCCCTTTTAGAATCAACAGTATCAGCTGTGAATATGTCAGCTGGAGGATGAACCCTGAAGTCATGTGCTGCATGTTTCAGGCTGAATTTGAGTTTAATTGCATGTGGGGAAAAAAAGAAACAAGAAACATTTTCAATTTTCTGACCACAAAGATAACCTCCCACTAGAGGTCAAAACCATGCTCATTAATCCATGTTTATATACTTGAGTCATTGTTCTTGATTTTAAAATATCTTCTAAATCATCAGCTCTAATGAAAATGGTTGGCTATTGAGAATTTCCAGATGTACTCTGCAATGTAGTTTTCTGGTGATAGGTCTGATATCCTTAAGAAAAAAATAGCCTATGTTTTTTGCTGGCTTTGACTGTGAAATTGCAAATTTCTTTTTAAAGAAATTTCAAGAATTTTTTAAAAGAAATTTATCAGTAATCATACGGTAACAATTTACTTGAAGTAAAATGTTACCGTATGATTACTGATAAAAACATTTCTGATTGTGTTGGGGATAGAATCACAAAATGCTTTCTACTTGGGAGTAACTCATGGTTTCTAAGGTTGTTCTAAAACCAGTGTGTTTTGACCTCATGAGCTGTTTAAGCCAAATGACTCTCAGCTTTGACTTAGCAAGAGATAGGAAATTATTCCCTTGTGTAAAAAATGATATGGGATCCTGCAAGCAATGCATTTTGAGGTGTTAAAATAATTTCTTAAAAGCAGTAGTTTGTGATTGAGCAGATCTGTCAACTGCTGCTTTTGTGTGAAGGGAGCTTATTTTAGGTTGCTTTCACTTCCACATCCCTGGCCAAATTGCTGTGCTGAAGAAATGCAGGAAGCAAATTGTGGTGCTCGACTTCCCAAGAATCTCTTGGACCTTTCTACTGGCCTTTCAAATTGTAGCAAAACTGCAGCAGGGCAGCACTAATTTTTTCTTCAGCATTTTACATTTATTAATACTAGACTGTACGTCCATATTTTTAGAGTAATATGAATTTAGCTGCTGAAGTAGCCGGTTGTTTTTAGAAATACCAGAGATGAGTACTAAATGCCGCAGCATACCAACTTTTAATTTCTTTTTCTTATGCATAACTTACTGAAAGAAGTAGTACATAATCTTTGGATCTTAAGCTACATTTATTTTCCTTCAAAAAAGAGATATTGATACATTTTGCATATATGGGAAAAGAGATAAAACACGTTGTAAACAGTCTTCATTAACCTTCATCACAGTCTGTAATAGTTGGTTAGGGTGTCAAGTTATAGAAAAATGCATTTTGTTTAAACTGATTTTATTTGACTAAAGAATTTCATCCTGTGGTAACCAAGTGAATGTGTAAGAACTTATTTTTGCAGGGAAAGTGGGAATCTGTTAGAAATTATCTCTAGATAAGGTGCATGAGCTGTGTAATGAAATGCTTTCAATACCAGACAACATTTGCTTTTAATATAAAAGTAGTTGGATATGAGAATTGTCTCCCTAAAGTAGTTCTTGCACAAGTGATTTCCTGCCAGTAAAAATGTTTTCTAAATTTTTATTGAATTAGTTTCCGGTTCCTGCAAACTAGTTATTATAAGATATGAAAATCAATTCTGACATTTTCATTTTTAACATTTACTTTAGTGTCTATTTTGTAAAGAGGAAACTAGCAAATTGTTCATGCAGATCTCTAAAAGTTGTACCTGGATGTGGTGAGTAGTGGATGCTTAGGAAAATAAATGAGAAGCAAGACTGGTGTGGATTTGCTTTGGCCTAGCAACTTCTGGCAAACAGGGGGAGATGGCAGGCACACCATTCTTTTGGATAGCCACCAGTAGACATGCTATTCATAAAGTTGTCTTGCCTTTCTTATAACGCATGTCAATATTTTCCACAAAGTTCTTTGGCAATGAGTTTTGCTATGGAGTGCAGGTGATGGGTGATGAACTCGTATTTCCATTTATTTGCTTGTCCTTGAGTGCTCTGTATGTTTTGCTGAAGAATGAAAGTTGTTCTCTGTTCACTTTCTCTGCACTACTCATGGATTAGTAGTCTTCCTCCCTATTCACTCTTCATTAGTTTTCTGTCTAATAAATATAAGAACATTAATCATTATGGGAAAAGGAAATGAGAAGACTCAGAGCATGCAGTGTAGTGCTTTGGGTTTGGAAAAAAAATTAGAATATTCTGGTGAGCAGTATAACAAAACACCCCACAGCTGACCGTAAAATCTACTTGTGTTGTCTTTACTGAGGTAATTTCTTGCAATATTAGATTTGACTGATATTGGTCTGTAATTGTAGTGCCATTGTTTTCTTAGTAATTTTAATCACATAGAAATGTTTTGAGAGACTGGTAAATTTGGAAAATTGTCTCTTTTCATATGAGACTGAGAAACAGAGGTTTCAACTGGCAACAGAAGTTGCCTGTTTAGAGTGAATGCATTTAAAAACCTCCACTATGCAGCCTACCAGACTTCACTAGAGAAGAATCCTAGGCCAGATCCAAAAATTCCATAATTGCCCCCAGAAGGACACTGAGTTAAAAAAGACCAGACTCAAACAGATTCGCTTCTCAGTCCTGCAGGGACTTATCATGAAAAACTTTCAAAAAGTCTTGCTCAGAACTGAACTAACAAACCTTGAAGTGTTGCAAAATTAAGCACAGTAAAAAGGACTATTCAGGTAAGGACAATATTTTTAATAAATTAATTTATTACCTAAATTAATCTCCTGATAGGAGTTTTAAAAAACTAATATAAAAGACAAAAAAATCCTCCCTCATGAATCTTTGAGATTTTGTATTTAAATGCAATCTACAATTTTTCTTCCACAATGAATTTATGGCCTTTCTTCTTAAACCAGGAGACCTACATAACAGGAAGGAAGGTCTTCCCTGTTAGTAAACTAGTACCTTTGCTGGTGACCTAAGTTGAGTTCGTGCTAGCATCCTTCTAACACACATGTTACAAATCCACTAGGATTTCTTGACCACCAGTCACTTCCTGATAGTCTACAAATAACTCTCCACACAGATATTCGGACTTTTAGACTTTCTTTTTGTATTACATCAGTCTCTATTTGGATGGTATGTCTCAGAATATGAATCTTAAGTCTTCATCAACCTGGAGAGTCAGAACTGTGGTCTAGGTCACTGGCCTAATATTTAATGAGTGCCAGAGTTTACACTCTGGAGTGAAAGCTTCAGGTGAGGTAGAGACTGACCTTTATATTTGAATGCAAATCAATTAAGTTGGGTTAATTTATTCACTTAGACATAGCATGCCCTGTGTTGTTCTGCCCTTAGTTCTCCAGCTAGACTCTTCTGGAGATTCAAACTAGAGTTCCAGGTGCTAGGAAACTTTAAGAAAATTACAGGGATAATAAAATTTTTGTAATCAAACAGCAACATCAAAAAAATTCTGATAAACAATATTTTCTCTAAAATCATTTGGAAACACAATATTTTTCTATTAATGGCTGGGTCTTGAAAGGGATCCATTGTCACTAGAGACCTGATACAGTTAATATCAAGCCCCGTGAAGAGAAAAATGTTGTTTTCAAGTGTATTTGCCTCCAATTTCTTGCCAGGAAGACTGAAAAAAAATCCCCAGCTTCCTGATTCTATCAGACATTCATTGTTTTTCTACCAGCTAGCCTTCAGGGTTGAATGTTGTGTGTCTGTTGAAATCAACAGAATATTCAATGCTTATTAGAGAGCTGCTGTTTTGTTGTATGAATTAATGTCTGTGCAAATAGTGACTTAGTGTTTTGAGTTCTCATGCACAAGAACGAAAGAATAGCTTGGCAGATGGGCTTCTCAGGAGGTACATTCAACAGATAATCAGTACAATACAATTCCTTTTATCTCTGCACATACACAAAAATATAAAACACTGTTCTGATAATGTTTCCTCCCTTTCCTCAGCTCAGCAGCTCTGTGTTTCAATCCAGTGTCCAACCACACAAGCCCCTGGCAAGTGTTGGAATATTTCACTACAGGCTGACACAGCTATTTTAGTGGATTTTTATGCTTGAACTTTAATAATATATAATGATGTTGCTAGAGTGGATAGGAACACAGGAATGTTTTGAATCTCCAAGCCATTGAATCCAGTTTTCTGCTGCTCCAAAAATAATATAATCCAACTGTATCTGATTTGAAGACATTTTGTTTAATCCTACTTCCTTCTTCTGGAAGTTGTCCTGTCAGCTCAGTGTTTAATGGTAAAAAGACTCTTGTCTGCCCTGAGTCTTATTGGTGGTTTGTGGATGGTAGAGTGTCATTGATCCTGACACAGTAGTGCAACTCAATTTTTTCCCCAGTTGTCTCTTGGAAATACCTCTCTTACACATTCCACATTTGACATTCCACATTTGACTGTTGCCATATACAAATAATGTCACCGTTTCACAGTCCTCAAATACTGTATGTTATACTCAGGTCTTTTTCCTTCTTGTGCAGTTTCAAATATAAGATTGACCAGCTTTGAATGAATAAGTATTTCTTATTCATTCAGAACTGTATAACCTTGTGTGTTTTCTTGTTGTATTTAATCCCATATTTCCTTCTCTATTATTCAGTGTAATTCAGTTCTTCCTTTGTGTAATTCAACTCTTCCTTTTTGCCTTTTGGGTATCTTTTTGCATAGGCAAAGTTTCCCTAAGATGTCACCACATCTCCTTGGCAGATTTCTCTCTTATTCCTTTTTGTAACAAATACATTAGTGAAATTATGAAATTAGGAGTGATACCCTAATTACTAACCTAATTATTACCGTACCCTGCTGTATTCTTCTAGCCATATACATCTTATTTTACCAGTATTTCTCACCTCAATAATTTCCATTCTTTTCTCTTCCTTCTTTATTCCATTAATCAGTCTGTTTTCCTGCTAAATTAATTATTATCTAATTTAATTAATAATATCCTCTCTCTGGACTTGGCAGGTATTTGACTTCCAGCTTAATTATTAATTAATTGATAGCTCTACACCATCTCTGATGGGATATGAGTTGACTTATCAAAGAAACTCAGTTTTCCACACAAAGCTTTCAGATGAGGATTATGTGATTAATTTCCAATAGATACTTGCTACCTTCTGTTCATCTAGTGAAGCTGAAGAGAGCTCCTTCAGTTCATCACTTCAATATAGCTCTTACAGATTATGGACAAGCAAGGGGAAATGAAGAGAAGAAAAGACTTGTTAAAACTGAAGAGACATTATACTGAATTCCCCTGTTTTGTATATTATTTATGAATTGCAAACATGATATTTCCCTCTTTTTAAAAATTCGATATTTCATGGACATTTATAGAATGATTGTTGCATTCTTACAGAGTAGAGTCCATTCAGATAGAAATCTACATATATTTTTCTCATCAAGGTGATACAGTCAATGTGTTTTTCTCCTCTGTACTTTGATTTTAAGACATACCAGCCTAAGTAGCTGTGAAGCGTGCAAGTCCTGAAAGTATCACAAGCACAGGATGTTTTCTCAGTAACCTTTAAATGTAGATGGCATTCCTTAGTTTTGGCTTTTCCTTTTCAATCTGCTCTAATTTTTACTTCTGCATAATTATCCTCACATGAAATAATTAGTTTCAGCTGTACTGATCCCTCCTCATATATGAAAAAGCTTCCTGGCTACTGTAAATCTTCATCACCGAGGCTAATTCCCTTACAAGTATGGAGCTTCTGTTTGGATTAAAGCACTGAGCAAAGATTAAACCCATTTATATTTATTCATTCTTTTGACTTCTATATTCCAGTCCAGGAGGCAGCTTTGGAAGGCTGTGACGGTTTTGATAGCCTGCCATTATGTTGTTTTTATCCTCATGTACTTCAGTGCTTAATCTGATTATTATTTATATCAAAACCAGCAAATCATCAGCTTTGTGTTCATGCTTTTAGGACAGCTTTTACAGCCTGATAACTCAGTCGGTATTCATGATTTCCCTCTCCAGAATGCCTTTTCAAGTGCTTATTGAAGGAAAAAAAATGTAATGATAATGGTAAAATTTCTGCTGAGATAAGAGTTCTGGATATGTTTGTTTAATACTTTAAGGTGCTGGACCATGTGACTTGCATAACTCAAGGAGATTTAACACAGCTCCCCAAGAATCCAACACCTTGCAGGACTGGAACCTCAATGAGTGTTTTTGGCTGGCTGTATTAGGCAATTTGTTCTCAAAGTTTTTGTGTTCTTCATGGTCTTCTTGTGTGGATTACCTCACACTGCACTCTCATTCCTCTTTTTTTTTTTTCCATATAAGCATCTGTGCATCTCAGTAAATAATCTATTGACATAATCATGTCAGCTAAGACTCCGAAATTGTGTGATCTCTGAAGCTAACTGGAACTGTTAGAATGAATGTGTTACAACAGAGGAGAGTTAATTTCACAGATATGTGGGGCTTGTGCTGTGATACAAAGCAGCGGAGTTTTCTTGGCATAGTTACAGTCATGCTGAATGTGCTGCCTTGGTATAGGGTATTGTTGTAATTCCTCATCTATAAATTGCAGTGCAGTCATCGTTCTGGTGGTTCTGCCCAAACCAAACAGATTGTCTCCATAATCTGTCAGAAATTACTCCTTCAGTCAAAGCAAAAGGCCCAGAGAATTTTGCAAGCCTGGCTCCCTGAAAAACACCATTCTTTTAAAGACTCATTGATAAAGACACTGAATGTGTCACATCCCAGAACAGATCCCTGTGGTCCTGTTTGTCACTGTCCTCCAGTATGACTCATTAGTCACTGCCTCATGAATTCTACCTTTCCAAATGTACTCCAAAGTCCATGTACAGAAAAAAAACTAAATTCTTGTTTAATTGCAGGGTTTCTGGGAGACCTTGTCCAGTTCAGTTACAAAAGTTTAGGCTAATAAATAAATGTTAATCCATCATGTGTTCTTCATGGCAGATGGAAAGGATCAGAATTACACAATTACACCTACCATTAAGCTGTTCTGCTGGAATGGGACTTGATTCTGAATAATCACTAGTAGCCTCATGTCAGTAGTGAAAGTTGTCACTTCCTAATGTCTTTACTTTTTGCTACCTACCTTAAAGAGGAATGTAGAAAACTAGATTTCATCTTCCTTTGGAAATAGTGTGTGTTTGTAGATGAAGGATGTTTCAGAGAAATGGTTGTATTGTTTAGTCATTGGCATACATCAGGCTGTTCTCTTCAACTTTTGTTTGCCTTTATGACCTCAAAAATCTTAATTTTTGTCTTTATTCCAAAACATTCTATGAAAAAATAGGAATGCTTTTGGCTGCATTTCCTGGGGGAGACTATCCACTGTGGAACATGTTTAAAATATGCATTACATTCTTCTTGACATGTTAGCTGATAAGTGTTGTTTAAGATCAAAGGTGTCTGATTTAGAAAAAAGTCTTGTAAGTGCCCTTGACTGTGGGTTAATGGTACTATCACTTAATGCTACTTGTCAGTGAAGGCAGCCCTAAGGATTTGTAAGAGATGCAACTGACCAAGAATGAAGGCCAGAGTAAATATGTGTGTGGAAATACTTGAAAGATAAACTATCTTTTTGTCATGGGAAAAGAAACAACCTGTTTAGAAGCAAATTGAATAAATCTTCCTTTGTGTCCAGAGAGAGCTTCTAAGATATTTTACTTAGAAAAATATAACAGGTCTGCTCTTTTTGGTTTTCAAGTATAAAGAAAATTAATAATAGGAAGGACATCCTGTTGTTGAAAAGAATCTGGTTATATGGTGCATAGGGTTTATGGTCTAAAATAATGGAGATATATTTAGCTGTTTTATTCCTTTAATTGTAGGATATGCAGGGTTCAGCTGGGATAATATGAATCATGTGGCATAACATTTCTCACTGTTCTCCATGCAGAGTGTCTGGATGTGCTGTCCATTGCTGCAAACTATGGCTGTGAGTAACCTGACAACATGGGCCAGCTCTGTCTCTGGAATAACTCTGCTGAAACTAATACAATCAGCTGTTGGGTGAGCCTTTCCATTGTGTGCAGCCCATACAATTACTTTAAAGGTGATAAGAGCTTAATTAACTCACTTTGAATTTTCAGTGTAATTTCCCTTTCACTTAGAATGCTTTTCTGCTGATTGGTAACATACGTAAACATTGACCATGTATTGTCAAACCCTTTCTCTTTTTCTCTTTGTTGCATGGCATCCCTTTTGTATGATTTAGCAGAAAATCATATATCATTGCTACTAATGTGATCTCTTTGTCCTTTTGTTCCCTCTCACACAACACTTTTGGTACATTCTGTCCTCCAACAGAGAAGTATGAGGCATAAGCATCTTCTTTAGCCTTGATAGGAGAACAAGTAATACCCATTAACATTAAAAGGATTTCAACATATGGCTTGAAGTTTCCCCAGAGATACTATATAAATTTAATTGAAGTCATCATTAATAATGATCCTTTCCTTCACCTAAAACCTTGAGTTAAAACAGCAGAGCCTTCTCTTTGAATGTATGGTTTCTGCAGATGTGTATATTTCAACTGTCTTTTAATTAATTTCTCCCTGATGAAAAAAGTGTGAGTTGCAGGGAATGGGGCAATTTAATCTGAGCTTTTGTAAGGACTGTGTGGCACCCTGGGTAGTCAGCAATTACACTGGAGGTTTAGCTGCAATGATTTGGAACTTCAATGTTTCCAGCTGTCTGTTCTGCCCTTCTGTCAGACACCCCATCTTGGTAGAAGTGGGAGAAAGGGCTATATGCCTGTGTTTTGACTATTCCAGACTACAGTTCAGCACTTCAGGTTGCTTGTGGGCCCTGTTGGACTGGGATGTGTCCTGGTCATGCCAAGGTGCAGTCACATCTGCCTCTCTCAGAGGGAGTTCAGAGTAGTGTAGCTGGAAGCAAGAATAGCTAAGGGCTCTGCCCTGGTCTGCTCTCCTCTCAGACTTTAATGTACAATTCTGAGAGTAAAGAAAAAGGTATTTTCTTAATTTGGGTCAGCCAATCTGAGCTAGATAACTTGAGCAAAACCAGCAGAGTAGATAAAGTTTAGAGTAGAAGTGTTAAAATTGATAGGGGTGTTTTGGGGGAAAAAAGTTTGGCTGCTAGCTGAAATTAAAGCCAAGTTGACCTTTTTTTCATTGCTCTTTTAGCTATTGCTAGTTCACTTGGGTTTTTCAGGAATTTAAAACTACTTGGGTCAAGACTGAGGAAGACTTGTTTAAATATACACCAACATTTGAAGAATTGTATTTTCTTACTTTATGATGCTGAAGTTTTTTTGCCTTTTGTGTAAAAAAAATCTGATTGCCATTGTATAGGTATCTTGGGGCTAGAAAAAGTTTAATATGAGAAAGATCTTTAAAACAGAAGAAAAGTAAAAGCTCAATGAAGAAAGCTGAATAAAACCATTCAAATTAGAGAAATAACTTTAAAGGAAGGGTATAACTACTGGAACAAAATGCTGTGAAAACTGATAGTTTTCATGTCTTGAATCAAAATTGGATTTTTACCTGACAGACAAATTTTATCCCGACAGAAGTTATGTTTATTCCAGTGTGGGTTGTGGACAACATTTTTCATTAAAATAAGCTAATTGGGTAAAATTGAAAGGCCTAGTATGTAGAAAAATTCACAGTACATCATTGACTGAGTTATTTTGACATCATGATCTGTATGTGTGTGAAACTAAGAAAATGGAGCAAAGCAATGAGATAGTAATTACAATTTTATGAATAAACACCTACTTATGTTGTGATAAGCCTCTCAATATATGTGCAGCTGATCTCTTTCTAAGCTCATTTACACCCATTAAATGAACCTGACTTACCCTCTGGTGAAACCAGTGAAAACCCTGTTATTCCCTGCTGATTTTAATGAACAACTCCTACCCTATTGATGTTGTTGATATAATATTGTGTATTAGATAGGCAGGGGGCAGTTGGTACTAGTAGTTTTCAAGTAACACTTCCAGGAAGGCAATTTCAATAAAAAGTAGAGAGTTTGCACACCATGATGAAGGCAGAGCAATCAATATTTATACTTGCTGGTACTTTCCTCTCACTGTTCAATATTTCTGAATTTTCATAGGTCTCTGGCTCATCCAAGATTATACTTATCAGTAATGCCACCACCCCAGATAGTGTTTCATTTTCAACTTTCTGGGTTGTTGGAGTTGACACTTTCTATTTCATTTTTAAAAAAGCATATTTCATCTGATTTCATCCACTGTACCCTGTAGTGTGCTGCTGCTGCCTGGCAAAGCACACAACTGGCTCCTAGATGTGCTCTCTCATCTCCTACAGTGACATTCTTATAATGAAGTAAACATTCCTCAGTGGACAGGTCCTTCTAGTTTCAGTTCCAGAGTGTCACTGGTTGACACATCACAGCTCTGCCTTGGATGCCAGCTGGTGATGAGGCTGGATACTGAAACCCTCACTTGGCTGTAACTCTTACACAGCATGTTGTACAGCATAGGCTGAGATGTGTAGGATATTTTTTATTTACAAACAATAACCAAGTTTGGGTATTTAGTATTTCTAGTGGAATAGCTGTCATCCTTTTCCTTGCTTCATTTTCAGTTGGGTTAAGTGCGCTAATAAATGTAATGCTTGTAATGATTTCTAACTGGTTTGTGTCACATTTTCTGGTCTAAATTTCATGTAAATGTTTATCTATTTAAGAAAAAAATCTATCCTGATATTACAAAAAAAAAAAATCCCTGTTTTCTGAGATTCTGTCTTGAAAATCTGATCTAGTTTTTATAGCATGTTGCTTTGTAAACTTACTCTAAAGTTAATGATTTAGAGACTTGAAAGATCACAATTACATCCTATTTATCAGACAGCTATATCAGATCAAGCAGAAGTCATAGATGAACAGAAATAGTGATCAGCTGACAAAAGCATGGGCCATGCATCAGGCCAGGATAGGACAGCAGTATGCATGAACCTTGTGATTGCAGATGTTGGGAAGGACTTGCAGGTGAGCTCTGGTCAATGAAGTCTGTGGAATTAACCATGCTGTGATTTCGTGCCTGTTTCTGTTCAAGCTACAAATAGAATTTTGTCTGACTGGAGTTTACATTTCTAATTTGGTCCAAAACTCTTTTTTAACTTTCACTTAGCTTTGTGCTTGAAAGAGAAAGATGAAAAGGTAAATCTGATGGCACATTTTTGAAACAAAGGCATTAAATCAGGAAGGAACTGTGCTTTCATTGAATAAAAATATTCAATTTCTAAATCAACAACTAAGTGGAGATGCATCAAGTAAAATTTCAACCTTCCTTGCCTCAATTCAATGTACAGTAGGATAATTCTTTAGAACAAGTTATTTTAAAGGATTTTTGATAGTTTAATGTGATAAAGTGTCTTCTTGTCCATAGTGCACATAAAAATAAATAAAAAGTACTCAATGGGAGTTACCTGATCTAAAAGAAACTGATCTAAATGGTACCAATGGACCATGGTAGCTCTACATTTTTGTCATTAGTGAATCTTCAAAAAGCTTTTATAGCAATGAAAACTGTAGTTTTGCTGCTAGTTGTCCAATAGGAAATGTATTAAAAGGCTGCAACCTTCTGTATGGCCCCAAAACACTAATTTCAAGAGTGATCTTTTTTTTTTTTCTTCCTTGGATAGTGTCAAGCAGCAATGGAGTTAATTTCAAGAGTGATCTTTTTTTTTTTTTCTCCTGTGCATTCGCCTATTCATATTACCATATATCATGGTCCACATCACCATATAATTTAGTAATTAACTGCTTTTTTAGACAAAAATAGGGATATGTTTCTTGACCAAAGGTGTTTCGTTTGAACAGCTTCAAGGACAGTCTTGTATTAGCTGAGCAGGATTTCCCCGTGTCTATGTAGTAAAAACTAATTAACCCTTTTCACAAATGCCAGTAGCCTGCAAGTCTAATAAGTTAACCCTCCAAAAGAAAAAAGTATTTTTTTTAAAGAAGTAAATACCAGGATATTTTTTATTTCATTTGAGTGGCTGCTTTCCAATATTTTGCTGTTTCTGTGTTGAGCTTTAAGGCTATGGATTTTTTTCTTCAAAGAGCCAACAGTCCTTGGAGTGACTGGTTTTATAATAAAATGGCACAAATAATCTTTTATCTCTTGCTAATTTTTCTGATTTTTTTCTGGTGTTGTTGAGATCTGCTGAAGTGCTAATAACTAGTTAGCTGACTTAGCTGCTTTGTCAGCTGCTGCTCTCAGTCTTCACCAATGAGCTTCACTCAAAATGAGAACTGTAAAAATGAGAAAAAAAAATCAGATTATTTCAACAATTGGTTATGGTGAGTAAAATGGTTTAAAATGTCTGTTCTTGCTTCCTCACACACAGCAATCTTACTGTAGGATTTAATGAATAGATGTGAAAACACGCTGTTCTTGCTGCAGAAGTAAGTCTGGACAGGCTGCCAAAAAATGTTGGCAGAAAAAGTCTTTGTCTTTTGTATAGGTCAAAAGTCAATTCTTTTGAACATTGTAACACATTGCAAAAAGCTGCTGTCCTTTAAAATTTCTATTGAAGGACCCTGTTGCCTTAGATGTTTTAATGGTCTGAATAAGTGAGTAATGGCATAATAATTAATTACCTCTTATGTAAGGTATTTCAACCAGAGATTTCAAAGTCATGGTTATGTCAGAACCCAAGTACATTAAACCCCAATGTGGATTCTTTCTTTGAGTGGTAAAGTAGTTTGAAATTACCAAGGCTTAAACTAAGAAGGATTGAGCAGTAGAGAATCAAAGCCACTTTATTTGTCTCTGAGAGTACTGGGAGAAGGATATGTAGTGCATTTTAGCTTGTGCTCTTTAACTGCATACCTGCAGTGATCATATTTTAACACTCCTGAATGCCTTGTGGGACAAAGAAGCAGAATACTGTCTCAAAGTAGGGAGCCTGCTTCTTTTTCATCTGCAGATAATTCTGTAGCAAATTGTAGACAGTAAGCAGTTACATTCATTTTTGGTAGATTTTCTTTTTTGCACTCTCATAAAAAGGTTCTATGATTTAAGACCCATGAGTTTCAGCATGGTTCTAACAGCTGTAGGCTCATGAGGCTTGCTCATGCTAGATTAACTTAAGCAGTTACTAATGCTTTTGTAGAATCATTAGCAATGTGATATTAATAAGAAAATATGGAAATGTCATATTAGTGAGAACGTGAAACAGAATGGGATACATGATATGTGAAATAAAAAATTTCTGATAAAGTCAAAAAGTGTACTTTGGTTCACTTCAATGGTATTTGCTTTTATTCAGCTTAGTAAGTTAAAAATTGCTAAGACTTTAGTAATTCCTGTAAAATATCCTAATTAAAAGAAATAAAGTACTGGAGAAAATATCTTCTAGCTATTAATGGCTACCATGCTTGCCTGATAAGTATACATCAAAATTACACTTTACAACCCATGAGAGGATACATAAATCCATCAAAATTAGGTGAGGATTCATAACTCATCTCCTTATCTTTCTACTTCTGTTCTTTCTGAGAGCAGAAATGAGTCAAATACAAGAAACTAAACACAGAAACATAATTTAAATGCTGTCCTTTAGAATTTCTATTGAAGGACTCTGTTGCCTTAGATGTTTTAATGGTCTGAATAAGTGTTGATCTAAAATGTTTATTATCTCCAGAACATGAGCGTCTCTGAATGTCTGTGGCGAGTTCACCCTGCCTCAATGCCAGCTGCCCACCAAAGCTGCTCTCCCATTGCCCTCTTCAGCTGGACAGGGGAGAGAAAATATAATGAAAGCATTTCAGTTGGACAAAGAGAGATCACTCATCTATTTTGTCCATGATGGTAACTGACTTTACTCAGGGAAATGAGTAATTTGTTCTTAGTCAGTCAGATCAGGATAATAAAATATAAACCCACATCTTGAAAATATCTTCCCCCACCCCTTCCTCCTTCCTAGGTTTATTTTTACTCACAAATTGTCTACTTGTTCACCCCTCCAGTGGCACAAGTGGACAGAGAATTGAGATTCTCAGCTCACTGTTTCTTCTATTCCCTCCTCCTCACGAAGAAGGATTCTTCACACTCTTCCCCTGCTCCAGCACAGGGTCCATCCCATGGGAGACAGTCCTCCATGAACTTATCCAACTTGAGTCTTCGCACAGGGTGCAGTTTATACAAACTGCTCCAGTGTGGGTCCCTTCCATGGGGACACAAGTCCTGCCAACAAATCCGCTCCAGTGTGGGCTCCTCTCTCCACAGATCCTACAAGGAGCCTACTGCAGCGTTGGCTTCCCATGGGATCACAGCTTCCTTTGGGCACCCACCTGATCCAGTGTGGTGTTCTGCACATGGATCTCTGCATCCCTCTGGTCTTCCATATGCTGCAGGGGCACAGCTGCCTCACCATGTATCTGCACCACAGGCTGCAGGAAAATCTCTGCTCTGGTGCCTGGAGCACATCCTCCCCCTCCTTCTGCACTGATCTGGGTGTATGCAGAGCTGTTTTGCTCAGTGTTTTAACTCTTCTCTCTGCCTGCTGCTGCTCAAGTTTTCTTTTCTCCCCCTCTTGTTAACTACATTATCCCAGAGGTGCTGCCACTGTTGCTGATGGGCTCAGCCTTGGCCAGCAGCGGGTCTGTGCTGGAGCCATCTGGCATTGGCCCCATTGGACATAAGGGAAGCTTCTCAGAGCTTCTCAGAGGAGTCAGCCCTGCCCCATTGGACATAAGGGAAGCTTCTCAGAGGAGTCAGCCCTGTAGCACCATCTCTACCAAAACCTTGCCATGCAAATCCAATAGAATGCATAACATGCCTTTTGTAAGGGAAGCATATTTTTGAAGAAAACACATGTTTCTGGGAATACAGGGTTATCCAAGCTTCCCCCGCATAGTGCTGCAAAACAGCTTAGCTTTCTCCCTGAAAATTGTATCCAGCTACTGCCAGTTATCTCTTGGCAGCATTCATGATACTGTGGTGATTTTAAAAGACTGAAACAATATGTAGTATTATGTTTTTTTCTCTGTCCTACTGTGGAGAGACACAATTTTCATATTTGCAGAGAGATTTTTAAACTTACATGTGGAATGCCTGACTTCCTAAAACAGATGATTTGGCTTTCTTTCTGTATAAAACAGAACAATAACATATTAAATCTTTGAGTTTTCTTGAAAGCCAGGTCTAGGTATAATTTGAACATATTTAAGTAGACACTGATACTAAAACATGATGGTCCCATTTAAGGTTGCAGGGCTATAGCTTATTTGAAAGAATAAGAAGTCCATCTCTTTTGATTTTTTTCCACTCTAAAATAATTTTATTTCAGATGCTAAATATATGTGAATCCCATTAAGCTTAACTATGGTTATTCTGTTCAGAACACCATCTTTGCCAGCATAGGTCTTCTCTAGAAATGGAAACCCTGTTTGAAGATAGTTACAGCATGCTTTTTCCCAGCTAATTTGTTAAAAATGCAACCTCCAATATGCAGAGCTATGAGAATTTATGGCAAGTGTATTTGGAAGTGCCTCTGAAAGAATTGCCACAAGGGGTTTCAGATTTGATATTGTTTCAGCCTTTCACTGCCTTGTGTGAAGTTGGCAGTACTGAGACAATGCTGAAGGGATGGGAAGGAAAATGGTATTAATTTGTGTAGTCCTGAATGCAAACTTCCCTGAACACTTTGTAGACAAGTGTATTGACAATTCAAAACTACTTACTTTTGCAAAGTTTTCATGACTGAATATCTGTTGTTTAGGAGCAGAAATCAGTATGACTTGGGAGATGTGTTCACATTCACTATATTTTGCCATTTAAGAGAACACCAGCAGCCTCCTATCAATACTGTATGTGTATTTGCCTACTTGACTCTATCTCTCTTCTTTCTATGTGCTTGTAACCTCTTGGTTGTCCCACGGGGCTCCTCTTTCCTGACACATACACCAACAGATGGAGTGAATAGAGGAGATAGGGTTACCATTGTAGTAACATCCCTTTTTCCCAAAATATATTCAGAACTGTTATATAAAACTTACTGTGAGCACAAACTTCATACTCATGTAGCCTTTCTTCTGAATTATACTTATCTGAAGCAAAGCAGAAAGCAAATTCAGTGGTTTAGCAAAAGGACATTTAATTAAGCATGGATGTTATCTGGTCTCTGTCGGTCTGAATCATGAACAAAGCTGTTCCACTACACCGTACAAAGTTTTCAGCTTTTTTGAAAAACCCAAGATTGATGGTTTTGTTCCTGTCTTAGAACAAGAAAATGTCAGGGTAGATTATTGTTTAGGTTACAGGGGAGAAAAAGTACACATAAAGCTCTTATTTTGATATTTGTTTCTGCTTTAATTCTTCCTTTTATGAATGTCATACTGCAATTAAATAACAAGTATCTGCTGAATTACTGAAGAAATATTGCAGGAACTTGTATTACATCAGTGATTTTCCCACAATTTCTTGATAATCTCAGAAGGCTTTGGAAAATAATCTTTGATATATTATACTAAGTAAAAATTTTGGTGTTTACAAAAAATTAGGTATCAGGGAACTTCACTATGGCAGATACTGACTGCTAGAACCATGTGTTGTTACTCTTGTGGAAGAGCATCAAGATTCTATTTATCCTTAATTTTAAAGCACTTAAAACTTTACCTTTATGCTCCAAGTTCTTCACACTTGAAGGGCACATACAACAGGTAAAGTTAACAGTAAAACAAAGCCTGACACCATATTAGCAAATTCAGGATCAAGGGCCTTCTTTATAAATTGTTATTCAGTCTACTTCCAATGAGATCAATGAGTACTAAAATTATTGTCTTTACAGTGAAAAAGAAAATGTTTTTTTTCCCCTTGGCTTTCTCAAAGCATCATTGTCAAAGAACAGTTCAGGGAATGATGTGGGACGTATACAGGCTTCTTTTTTGTGTTCACTTTAATTGGAGTGTGTTGCAACCTTGAATGCTGCAATGATGAACATGCTACAAAACATGGATATTAGGGGGTTATAGGTTTCCAGTAAATCAGACTTCTGTTTAAGCACTAAATTTGTAGCCTTCCTGCTGGACTGAGTAAAAAAAGCATCTGTTAGTGCGAGCAGAAATCATTTTTGTTTTACCAAAACTTAAGACAGAGTCTAACTAGGCTAAATCAGGAAGCAAACCAAGTTGTCATGTGCTTGCCACACATCAATCAAGAGCTTTTTGTGGTTTTTGAAAGAAGCATTTTTTGTTTTTCTTATAAACCAAGCCATTGTTTTTGGTCTTCTGTAATTCTTCATTTGTATGGATTTCAGAAATCCCAAAATAATATGTATAAGGCTTGACTTGCAATTTTAGTTAGCCTCTGGTAGGAAGCAGTAAAAACCTGATGTAGAGAAAGGGTTCCATTACTTTGATAATTATTAAAGCACACTGGTGAAATATGAACACATCTAGTTGTGCAGGGTACTTAGAGACATTTCAGTCCAGCCTTGGCATTGCAGGTTATTAGCTTTTTATAAAGAAACCCAGTGAATGTATACATCCTATAGACATGTGTCTGATCATAAGTTATTAGCTAAGAATAAAATAGGAAAACAAAAATAGAGGAGCTCTTGGTTTAGTAGCAGGGTTTGAGGAAAGTTTGAGACCTCTTAGGCACTTCCTCACAGAGGAATTTGAAGGAAGATTAGTCACTGGGTTTCCTCTGCAGGAGGGAAAATAAAAGCCCATGAATGGATCATCTGAGTGTAGGCATGCAAGGAACTCTGCAGACAAGGATGACAAAGTAATTTTTAAAACTCTCAAAGCACCAGGCAGTGCAGCTTACCTAGCAGAACCTTTTGAAAACTTGAGGAGAAAACTGAACAGTCAAGGGAATTAGTAAATTAGACTTGTGGGTGAGAAGAGCTAATTTCAGAATTGAAACAGATGATTTCTGATTTCCACCAACCTGTGGTCAAAGAAGAGTTCTCTTGTAAGCTGTTTTTGTGACTGCCAGGAAAAGAAAAACTTTCCTTTGGTGATGATGACTTGTAGTAATGTCTGTTTATAGTAATGTTGTCCCTCTTATGCTGTTTATTCAGACCAAACTGGATCTGCAGCCATTTTCACTTAATTGTTAACCTTGTTATCCTTTTGTGTAGAATAAACTAGTTGGCATACCTGACTCACCAAGGAATGGTACAACATTTCATATTTTTGAAAACTTCTTGAAACATCTTTATTTTCTTGAAAAACCTTCTTGAACAATAAAACAGTATATAGGATTCTTGCTTAATTAGAAATAAAGTTGCAAAAAATCTAGCAGAGTGTAGGGGAGATAAAGTACAACTATTGCTCTCTGGTACTTGAAGAACTAATAGATGAGTTTGGAAATGGTTGTACTCAAAATGAGCAAATTCTGATAACTGTAAAACAATTTTTGTTGGATTTAAGTTGACAATTATCAACTACTCTAACCAGCTCTCCAGCTGAAATGAAGGCTGAGATATTTTAGATGCATCTTGCATTTAAAGTTTACCAGAAATAGAAATACCAAGAAGAAACCAGCTGGGGTATATGACCTGTACATCAGGCATGCCTTGTGAAGTTAAGATTTTTTTCTACTTAATTTTCTTTTACTTTGACTTAACTTGTCCATCTCTGTCAAATCTGTCTACCCATTTGACATAACCTTGTCTCTGATGTATTGGAGGAGCAGACACTGCAGCAGATGATGAGAGTTCCAGTATATTCCCTTAATGCATATCACATTAAAACTCAAGAACTCTTGAGAAACTGCTGAAACTACATGCTTGTCCATGCTGGATCAGAGAGCATATGCAATTTCCTGGCATTGCTCACTCACTCAAAAGAGCAGCACCATTTTCTACTGACAACAGACTAGGTACCTTTTGCTACTCCATTTTCAGTTCATGTGAATTAAATTCTTCAAAGTAAATTGGTAACTGTAAATTAAAAAAAAAAAAGCATATTAGATAATAGTACCAACAGAAATAAAATTCTAGTGATTTATGTGAATTTATTTGTACAAAAGAAATTGCAACTTGAACCATTATATTTTTTGAAAATTATTTTTAAGAAATTAATTCCCCATTTATCATATCCCATTATTTTTCAGTTTTGTGGAGCTTGTAATCTGTCTCTAATAAAGACTGTGTTCATAGAAACTGAAAAATGTCTAGAGAATTTCTATCTCAGATCAAATAGGAAGAAGAATGTGAAATAATTCTCAAAAGGCTTGGGAAATTTCCAGCTCAATTTTTAAACCTTACTGTTTTCATGTGTTTGGATGAACAGTTGGAATTTGGCATTCCAGATGGACCAAACTGTAGTTCTGAACTTTTCTGCAGTTCATTTTCAAGGAACCAGTATTTGGCCCATAGTGTAAACCATGTTTTAATCTTATGAAATATGGATTTTTTTTTCCCTAGCCTTAAAATACATCTTCAGATTGAGAAAACTAAAATGAGATTGAAAAAAATCTAATGTTTTGGGTGGGAGAAGAAATATGTGAGGAAGAAGAAGTGGCTTGATGAGGTGCATTGCATAAAAAATAAATACATTCTTAAAAAAAACAAAGCTAAGATTAATGTTTATATTTAACATCCACATAATAATTGAAACAGTGGTATTTTTAAAGATGTAGGTTTACCATTTTATTCACACATTGTAACATTCCATATCATCAGCTCTACATATCTATGAATATCTCACTTCCGTGTTACAGATAAAATGCTTACACACCATTCATTGAGGAGTTAGTCCTTATTTACAAAAAAGCTCTTTATAAAACCACAAAAATTATACATAGCATTTCTTCACTACCTGGTCTGATTTCACCAAATCTGTTGGTAATTCCTGGCATTCTAAGTGGGTTACTGCTCCTGAAGGGAGCTGGGAAATGGTGCCCAGGAGTAGAAAAATAATATTGTTAAGCTGGCAGTTAATCTATTTTAGTATGCTGATTTTTGAATTTTTCTACCAGACATATATTTCTCATTTAAATAGAGATGGTAGAAAAGTCATAATCTCCCATTCTTCCCTTCACCAGGCAGTATTTATGTGCCTGCTTCTCATTCTCTTTAGGGTGCCCTGCATGTCTCCAAATATTTTGGAGATCAGGTCCTCATTGCCTTCATGCTAGCAATATGGTTTTTGATGAAGGTGCTCTGTAGTCTCAGAGAAGATGACTTCAGTGAGTGGAAGCAGATCCTTATATCACTGCAGCACAAATAAAAATCATAGCTCAAAAAGTGAAATTGGAATCTGTCTAAGGCTGAAATTGTGGTTGTGCCTCACTCTTATTTACAAGCAATACTTTCATTTCCTATATGTTATTAAATAAGATTTTAGTAATCCAAATGTTCTATATGGAACATTACTATGTAATCCATGCTTATGACCTGCTCTGTATTTCATATGTCATAAACAGCTCTACTCCTTTTCTATAAATCACTGAAACTGCAAATAGTGTGGAAGAAAAATGGGTAGCTTGTCTAATTACAGAGCACTAGGAAGATCAGAAGAGAGCAGCTCTTTAAATGAACAGACATAATGCTTAATCCCTGATTGTAACAACGTAGCATGACACACATTTGCCCTTTCCTCCTGGCAGTCATTGTAAAAGGGATGAGAAATTGCAGAATCATCATCAATTCTCATTAAACTGAGTGAACTTCTGTATACTTTCTGTGAGTGCAGTATTCATTCACCTACAAATCATTGCGTCAGCCAATTTAATGTTTGAATGCCAAGTTCAGTAAAGAGATACCTTATTTTAATATGACAAGAAGATGATAATTAAAGAACAACTTTAAGGACACACTTTTTTAAATTTTCCCATTAAAATCTGATTTTCTCAAGAACAATGTAAGAATGGTCTGTCATTTTGTAGAAGATTTGCTGTTACAGAATTGTATGGGAAACTGTAATTCTGTAACATATAATGCTTAGATTGTGATAAAACAAAGAACAGCGGTTTGAAATTGGACTATGACCCATGCTCAGGAATTGCTTGTGGTTAGAAGTAGCTACCTGAAAATGTGAGACTGTTCTAGTAAAAACCCTGAGGGTACTCCCCAGGTTGGAACTTCTCTTGCTTTCTTCCCTCTGGTGCAGAAGAGTTTGTTTTTTCATTGCAGGAAATCAAGTGATCACTTGTATTCCCTACGGAGCCTCAACAAAATTCTGTGGTTTTGTAGTCCTGGAATAACACTGGCTTGAAATGCTTTTTTGTCCAAGTGTAGACCTCTGGCTGCTCTGTATTTGTGAAAAAAGACAAGTGTGGCTGCTCCAGCTGGCTTCCTCTGTGTAAGCAACTCAGGTGCTCTTTAAGTGGAGGGATGCTTAAAAAGGCCTCCAATGTGCAGGTTAAAAAGATTTCTGGAGGCCAATGGTTTAAGCACATAACAAAGATGAAGAAAAATGGGAGAAATAAACAGTGGCAGAGGGAACATATACGGTGAGTCTGTAGTGCCATTTTCCTGTCTTACAGGTTAATGGTAATCTTAGGTTCTTATTTCTGATAAAGGGCTAGTTTATTAGCTCATAACTGCAACAGAACAAACAGCTTAGACTCTCTCCCTTTGTGGTTCCATTTCTTCTTCCCATCTGTTCAATTGGCTATTGCTTTTTCTGTAATGGATCCTCTGCAGTATTATAGTTCATAGTTATGTGAAGCAAATGAAAGACATTATGAAAATGGCAAAGCAATGAACATTTCTCTTGGCTAAAACAGTTTTAGCCTTCCCTTCATGACATGAAAGAAACTTGTTTTACTTTAGTCTTTTTTTGATGCGTTGAACTTATGGTACAATATAGGAATTAAAATTTGAAAATAAAAATAGAAAGATTCTTTGATCAGTGTTGGATTCTGAGTTATGAGTGCTTTGGATATGGTGAAAACCTTTAAAATTTATATTCTTATGACACTGTCTAGATATTTATTTCTGAAAATACCACACTCAAAGTACTCTTTCTTCATGTTGTTAAACAATCCTAAAATACTGGGGTTTTATAAGTGATTCCAAAGAAACAATGTTTTTTTTCCATGTGAAATAAAGTTTCATTGTGGTAATTCTACAATACTGTCATTTTCAAAAAAGTGTATCTTATCAAGGTACATTTTATTGAAGAGTAAAGTGTAAAGAATTGTGTTTCTATGTGATTTTTTTTAATGGTGGAACGATTTATTTTATTGTTATGACACTATGTGTGGGAACAGGAAGTGCCTTGTATTTGCTCTTTGCTACCTGTCCAGAGTTAGTCTGCTGGTCAGATCTTCTTTCATATAGATTAAAAAAGTTATTTTGTATTTGCCATAGGCTGGAATAATACAGCTGACTTTTGAGGGTTCCTTAGGGTGGTTGGGTTTTGCCATTAGGCTTCAGGACATCCTAATGTTGTATGGCAGTGATTTGTTTATGATGCCAGACCCTGTGTGAGTTCCCAGGTCTCCAAGAAAAAATAATGTAGAAGAAGGAACAGAAGACAGTGCTAAGAAAACCTTCAGTGATATAAGGAGGCAGAACAATAAATCTTGAGATTTATAGATGGGACAATGTCACCTTCACAGAAGTACCTGACCTTTCCACAGTGCCCTCCTCTTCCTCTGTTCAGTGAATTCACTAAGTTTATGGTCACACAAACTCCCTCCTATGAGATAAATTGTGCTGCTGTCTACAAAGAGGTACCTGTTTGCATTTAATGCCTTGCAGATACTGAGAAGTAGTTGTGATGTATTATAACTACTTAGCAGTTTATCACCATGTGCTATAACTATCTGTCCAGGCAAAGCTGATAATAAAAAAAGGTCCTCCAAATATATTTTCATATGGTATGATGACAAATCCTGTCATTAGGAACCTCTTTTTCTTTTTGCCTAGAAACCTTATATGGCAACCTTCTCTCCAAAACCCCAGGTAACTACCACTGTATTCAGTGAAGTGAGGTAGAATAGTATCAAGTTGTAATTGACTGATATATTGAAAATATTAACTGAAATGACATAAAATCAACAGCTTGTTGAGGCAGAGCAATATACTCCACTAATGAGTTACACACTTTAAATTTGCTGTATGGCAATATCTTTTTAATTGGTCATTTCTAATAAATGCATACTATCAAATTTCAGCTATTCATATAAATGTAATCATGTTTTCATAGTATGCATTGTTATGAGCTTAAATTTTGTGGTTTGCTGTGAGTACTTGCCTCTGTTGGATAAACTTTGAGGTACAGTACCTGGTTTGAGCTGTAGTCCCCTGGTGGCAAATTAGTTTATTTATGGTTTGATTGTTAAGCATTGAGAATGTGCACTAGGTAAGTTTTCATGCTGATTCAAATAAGAATCTATATGACGATTTCTCAGGAATGAAGTTAATGGAGATCAGTTGCATCTTTGAAATAATAACAGGTTTCAGAGATTTATCATTTGTGTTGTGATATTTGGACAATCACAGTCCAAGTTCTCAAACACATGTTATTTATTGGAAATGCTTCCAGTAACTTTGTATGGAATAAATCCTGGTCAGCTTCAAGTCTTCATATTTTCCCTGTTAGTCTTCTCAGTATTGTTCTTTAGCTTATTCAGTGCTCCTGAAGACCTGAAATGCCTCAATTTCAAGAGAGGGTCATCTAGATATTTAATAATTTGCTGTTAGCTCTGTTTCAACACTGGAATTTCCAGGCAAGGTGAAACTAAAAAGAAAACAGAGAAGTTCATCTAGCTTTACAGTCAGCAAGCAATTTGTAAGGTTTTGATTAGAACAACATAGAACAGAATAGGTCCTGTTGGAAGAGACCTAGAGCAATCACTTCTGGACTGAGGCTTGAAACATCAAACACCTCTCTAGTTAGCCTTTCCCAGTAACTACAGTGCACTGGTTCATAGTATCAAGCCTAGTTCCAGTATATAGAGTCATTTTGTGAATCAATCACATTTGCTTCTGAAGGATAATAGGGCAATAGTATTTTAATTGCTTAAGTCATGTCTCCTGGAGACAGAAGTAGGAGACCATGCTTACATGGAATGCTCGTGAAGTCTATTAACAAGAAAACTTACAACATAGGCACAAGGTGTGAAGAAGCACATAAGGAAGCACATTCAGCTAACATCCTCTAATAAGTCTGGAATAATGGAAAGAAGAGTTTGACCTGTTAACTTCGCAGATAAAATTGGGGAAGATAAAAACATGATTTTCTTATGCAAACAAGTGAGTTCTGTGTGTGCAGTTTTGGGTACCACAATATAAGGATATAAAGCTACTAGGGGGCATCCAAAGGGTGACTATGAAGATGGTGAAGGGCCTTGAGAGAAAGCCATATGAGCAGTGGCTGAGGTCACTTGGTCTGTTCAGCCTGGAAAACAGGAGACTGGGAGAAGACCTCATTGCAGATACAACTTCCTTGTGAGGGGAAGAGGAGGAGCAGACACTGATCTCTTCTCTGTGGTGGCCTGTGATGGGACCCATCAGAATGGCATGAAACTCTATCAGGGGAGGTTTAGATTGTATATTGGGAAAAAAATTCTTCATCCAGAGGGTATTTGGGCACTGGAACAGGTCCCTAGGGAAATGGTCACAGCACCAAGCCTGGCAGAGTTCAAGAAGCATTTGGGCAATGCTCTCAGGTACACGGTGTGACTCCTGGCATGTTCTGTGCAGGATCTAGAGTTGGACTCGATGATCCTGATGGGTCCCTTTTAACTTGGGATATTCTATGATTCTGTAGTACCAGGACATTAATTTATGTCTTCATGCACGTACATGTTATACAGACAGTATCAATCACCACTCTCCACCTGCACTTTCTGTATATTGTGATGTAATCTGGTTTACAGTCATCTGTTTTTCACAAATTTTCTGTCTCAATTTGATATCATAATCTTTAAATGAAATTAATTTTGTCTCTTTATGTAAAGAAATTGCGCAGAACAGTTAATTCTCTCCCACCTTGATTTCCTCAAATTTGAATGTGAAACAGCAAAACCATTTCTACAAATTCCAGATTTAGTGCTTGTAGCAAAGGAATATCCCAGATAATAATTATTTCTTAACTGCTAAAATTATACTTTAAAAGCATTGCTTCTACTGTTTAGATTTACAGTTTTAAATACATTGGTATGCCCTGGGTAATTCTGAGATCTATTTGACCTTTAAGTTTTCGGTAGAAATGTTAATCAGATTTTGGAAAATGATGCCCAACAATGCTCTCTTTCCCTATTCTTGCCAGTTTTTTTGACATACCAGCTGTGCTTTGAACATATCTTTAAGGAGCCATGGAAACCCAGACAAGAGGAAGGAGGGTGGTCTTTAGGAAGCTGTAAACAGCAGACAGATGGAATGTGAGAACCTTGGGGATCATTAGAGAGTCTTTGCCAGTCAAGAAGTTTGGCAGTTACATCAAGATCAAGGAGATGCTTAGCACTGTCCCAAGTTAAGATGTTCAGCTCTGATGCACTTAAAGAGCAATTTTTTTTTCCTACTGATGCCATTATTTGTATTTTTGTGTATTCAGACTGTGGTACTATGGGAGCTTGGGATGCCTTTGGAACAGAGCTATCTGATATTTCCAACCAAATCCCTGATATATAAGGAACTAACTTTCTGCTGGCTTTATGTGACATATACCAAAGGGCTGAAGATATTTCAGCGTGATGAAGCTTTTAAAAAAAAGAAAAGGGGAGGAATAATAAATAACAGCATGAGAACACATCATACCTATAGCCAAACAAGAACATTAAAGGGGAGACAAATTTAAGAAAATATTGTCTAAGAATTACAGACTAAGTTTGCTCAGTGAGTAGCTGGCTAAAATCCTGAATTTCTTTTTTGTTGTTTTTTTATTTTTGTGTGTTTTGTGTGTGTGTGATACTTTCCATTTGTATGGAAATTCTATTATAAAATCACAACAAGTCTTAGGGAAGTTTCTTACTGCCTTGTACATAGACACAGAAGTTACAAGAAAGCATACAGGACCAGATGTTTTAAGAAGCTTATTGCTGATTGACAGAAGCATGTAAGAGGAGGAGGATCATGCTGCATTTACTTCATGTTCCTCCCGTGCATGTCTCTACTCTTGACACTGGTGGAGACAGAAGACTGGGGTGTTGGGATCATTCCTATGAGACAGTGTGTCTTGTCTTATGTTATTGAGCAGTATATTCCCCATAGTTTCACAAAAGCTGTCATTTTTTCTGGAATCATAAATTGTGATTTTTAAAGATTGTGAAGAGTAATTTGTAAATGGAAGTACTATAAAAATACAAAAAGGTTGTTTGAAATTAAGCGATCCTTATTCAAGTCCAGAATGTGCCCTTTTGCTCTTTGCAGAGAGAGATTAATCTACTGTGATGTACCCACTGATGATAAGAAAAAGAATAATTCCTGAGAGAGATTTCATGAAAACAAAAGGGTACAGCTCTGTCTGCAAACCATTCAAGAGACTCCATAAGCTATGGCAAAAAAAACTGTGTATTTTCTACAGCTTCAGTGTTTGATGAGGATTTCTCTATATTTTTAAAACTGTATGATGAGGACTTCATTAGGCCTGGTGCACAAGGCAAAAAATACTGCAAAACCACACATTTGCTTTACATGCTCATGTCTCTAAAGATATCAAGGTCTATTTATTGTTGTTGTTGTCCTTTCTCAATTTCAGGAATGGGATGACAATCACTGATACAGAGTAAAAACTTCTTTCTGCTTTCTCTGTGGCAAAGGCATGGTAAAATACTGCGACTAACCTTCTAATTTGCCTTTGGTCAAGCAAAGTGCTGCTTAGTTTTGCCTGGGTAAAGGCTACATAGTTGTCCTTGGTTACTATGTAGCCTCAATCTGTCATTTAAAAACGTCTGAGCCTGAAATGGGCTCAGATGAACAGAATAAATTACAGGAGAAATGGAGAGTGGCTGAAAAGAAGACTCTGCCTTTCTCACTAAAAGGAAAGGCAGATACCAGCATGCTCTTTATTAAGATTCGTGTGTTTTCTGCTGAGGGAAGATAAGACACGGAGGAAGAGAGAGTAGAAGTTTAAATTAGAATTGATATCAGATGCAACGATTAAGTATTGACGATTTTTCAGGCTTTGGAATGGTTCCCATTTGCAGCTGCAAGGCACTGCAGCAGCTTTAGTATTTACGAGCTCTCAGTGAGTACTCTGACAGGTTTATTATTTGTTGGCTTTCTCCAGCATTGCACAGTAAAAATTGTTTTCAAGGAGTGTTCAAAAGTATAGCAGGCTGCCACTGTATCAAACCCAATCAATCCACCAATGTATTTCACATTCTTGATTGATAACTGGCTCAGCAGTTTGGCATTTCAGGGAAGGAGTGGAAGGGGAGCAGGTCTCGACAGTCATTAATCCTTTTTCCCTGAGCCTCCCTTGGGCAGCTGCTTGTGCCATTATCCACATTTCTTAGTGCTGATTTCCACAATCCCATGGCTGCTAGAACCACCACAAATTCACCGCTGTCCCTTTCACTTACTGTGGGCCTTTCATCACACTGGACTCAGCAGCCCTCCTGGGCTGACAGTGGTCAGTGGAACATCTCTCTCGTTTCTTTTTTAAACCCGGGCCATTAATTTGGTTTCTTACCTCTATTTCCTTTCCTCCCTCTAAATTTATGTTGTTCCTTACTGAGCAAGAACATGAGGATAGGAATGTACTTCCTTTAAAATATGTTTTTGTGGGTTGGGTTGAGAGATGTCTTATGGTAAATAGAGATTCTCTCTGTCTGCTCTTCCATGAAGCTGAATAAACTATCTTAGCTGCTGGGGAGATAAGCTATTTATTTATTTATTTGTTTGTTCATTTATTTATTTAAATGCTGCAAAATTGTGAACAAGCTCACAGTGTGCTGACTGAAATGTCAGAATTAATTAAGCTAAACTGTTTCCAGTGGGGGGGTGGGGGGGAAGTCATCTTAATTAGGATCTGGAACCGTTCGAGAGAAAGGAAAGAGAGACAAAGAGAAAAAAAACCCCACATTTCCCACATTTTTCCTGTGTTGGCTTCATTGCACCAAGGGTACTGAATACTCCAGATGGGTTTTAAAAATACAGATTTGGGCTTCCCACTGAGGATTCAGGATAAAGTCTATCTGTCATTTGCCAGCAATCTGGTGTTATGTGTAACTGTGCTGCTGGGAGCACTGTCTCATGTGTATTTACTATTATATTAAAGCACAAATGTCTCCTCCACCTGTCCTCTAAAGAGCAATGTGTCCTGGACAAATCTGTTCCATATAATCTATATTTAACTGCCCTTATCTTTGAAGGCAGAATCCATGTTAGGAAGGAGTGAAATACCAAAATGAAAGGAATTAATTGTACGAGGAAGGGGAATTCAAGTGAGGAAGGCAGTGTAAAGAATTTAAAGGAGAGGAAAGAGAGACAAGGAGACAAAGAACCTCACTGGGAAATTTTGTAAGATAGTCAAATATTATGAAAGAGTTGAGCATGCATGAGATATCCTCCAAATTGCAAATAAAAATGTTCCCCTGAAAACCTGTCTCCTGGAAGCTTTTACCCATGTCAAAGTCTCCAGTGAGCCTACTATAATGACCATCCCCTAAATTTTGTGTTAATAGTTTACAGGTCTGAGGCCAGTTAACTCATGAGATCCTTATTTCATCTGAGAAAATACCATGTTTTTTGAGGAGAAATAAATAAAGGGCAAATACATCAGATGTTAATGAATATGGACAAGAGGAGGTTCCATGTTGAGTCTGGGTGCTGCATCAACTTGGGCAAGAAATTAAAAAAAATAATCAGTATTATAGAATACTGCTTCTATTGAAATAATCTTGATCCTGTGCTAAGATAGAGCTTGATTCCCCATGCTAGCAAAACATCAGACTACCTGGGAAAGTGGGCAGGTTGTACCTGAACTTATTCTAGAACTGGAATGCTGCTCCAAAAATAGGTTGTGTTGAGGCAGTGCTGGTGGGAGATGGTTCTGTACTTTCTTGAGCAGCATTTGCAAGCAGTATTGCTGCAGATATTTGGGGCAGTTTGAAAGAAACATGGTAAATTTAGCAATTTGCTAAAAAGCCCCCACATTTTCTTTCTTCTTAGGAGTGGAAAGCTTGAAGCTTGACTTCCTATGGTTTTATATCCCAAAGTGAAACTGTTGTGTATATCCTTTTGTATCCAAAAGGGATGACCTAATTTTGTAGCCTGTCTGCCAGTAGAGGCACTTCAGAGTTTCCATTTCTCATCCATCCAATTGCATTTTACCAAATTTACAGGGATTTTAACACATTTGGGAGCCTCATCTCAACTTAATTTGAATTGGTGAAAGGGTACCAAAATTGTTGGGGAATAAAGGGTGAGGAAGCTTACAAAACTGGACTAAAATAATGTTTACATAATAATGGGCAAAAGGATCTTATGGGGATGTGCGTCCTATTGACTGATTTCCCTCTGGTCTTTATCTGACATAAGTCAATACAGCAAGATGAGACCTTATTTATTTTTTTCCCCTTAGGAGAAAGTAACACAAAAAAGGATCTTCATTCTTCATATTGCCCTCCCAAACAGCCTTTCAGAATTCTGGCCAAGCTGCTCTAATACTCAAATTCCCTTGTTAGAAATTCCTTATTCTCCAGAACAGTCCTCTGATCTGAGCTCTGCTATTAAATAGGCCATGCGGGGAGGGATGATACAGAAGACCTTAGTTGTTGCCTGGACTGCTTTAGAGAAAAAAGTAGTGCACTGTATCAGTTTGAATACATTGCAAGATTCTAAAAGGGCTTGATTTAAATTAATCTGTGTCCTTCAGTAATGAATTGTATGAAGATACAGTCCTCTCAACACATGCATACATTACTTCCCAAATATCAGTGTTGGAGAATTGGGCTTTGTTTTTAGTCTGCACACTAGTAAAGATAATGAAGAAATGAAACATTTGACTTGGCTGTGAGCACCCAGTGAAAGATGCCATAGTTACTGAACATTTATTGCTAAATCTTAAGCCTTTAGCAGTGTGCTCTGACTATCAGGATGTGTCAGAATATTCACAGTTTATTATTGCTAATAGTACTGACAGGTTCATCAAACTCATCTTCGTAGGGCAAGAGCAATTTATTACAACTTTTTAACCCAAAGGAGTTTATATAATTGATGGATTTGGGTTACATTACAGATAGAAAATAACCTTGAGAGATTTGGTGCTCACTGCTGGAGCTGAATTTGATAGAGCTGAAGTGCCATTCACCTGGGGCTTCAACAAAACTGATAACTCAAAGTTCTGTATAACTAATTTAAATTGTTTGACTAAAGTTACATTTTATGTCTTTAATATAGGACATGCTGATTAGATATGAGGGAGAGGGAGTGGAGAACATGTAACTTAAATAAAACCTCCTAAACCAGTAGAGATTTCTCCCTGAGGTTTTTTTTTTCTTTTTCCTTGTATTTTGAATGTTAAGTGATAATGTTTCTAATATTCAAATAGGATCATCAGAAACCAAACTCAGCATTCCCACAGTAGAGGGCCTTTATTCTCCAAGATGAATGGAGTCTATGCTGCCATGCGTAGATGTAAGCCTTTAAGAGAGCTTTGTGTTAAAATAAAGACTGGATATTATCATGCATGTGCAACAGCTTTTATTTTAGGGTAAAATGGTTCTTTCCAAAGGACAGCTGAGTAACTGAGAGGTTGAGTGGTTTGACTAAGCTCCCACAGTATGTCACTGGCAAAGCTGTGGCTAGGCTCTAGACTCTGGCATGCAGATTTGTGCTGTTTATAAAGCCCATTTCCTTTTTTGCAGTTCTGATTGTTTCTTCAGTCTTGGCTGTGTCTTCTTACACTGGAGTATGTGGTAGAAACTAGATCCAGAAAATAAAGAAGAAAAATTAAAAATTGAAAGCAAAATGTAATAGCATGGAAAGATAAGGTCACATTTTCTGGTTTATTATTCAGGTGGAGTAAATAAATTATGGTGATGTTCCTACCATAAAAGCAGGTTTCAAAAGAATGTGTATGGTGGTGGTGCTGCTGATTATTATTATTGTTATTGTTGTTGTGTTGTTGCTGATATTTTAAAGAAATGTATTAAGTTCAGTAAGGGACTGGAGGTGAAGAGTGGGACAAGAGTTAGACTGAGGAGTGTGAAGATGATTTCAAATGTTCTCTGGTTTTGAAGGAAGTTTAAGCAGCCAAAGGGGCTTCAGCAGAACAGAGATTACAAAGTACATGAAGATTGAGGCAGGCATAATCTTGTAGGAAATGGAGCACCCTGCTCAACACTGCTAAAGATTGGTGGGAGAAAGATGCTGTTGTATGACTCTTTGTTTCCCTAAGTTATCCTCCTGCAAGCATTCTCACACCTGCTTGTTGTTACTTTCCACCCAGAAAAACCCACACATGGGACTCACAGAGCATGGTAGAGAAGCAACACTTACTGGGTAGTATTTTCTCTAGGTGTGAACTCAGGTTCTAGATTTCTTGGAGTCTTTGCCTGAAATATTTGATCTTCTTCCTCAACCTTATTATTGAAGACATCTTGAACATGTTTTGGAAATGGCTTGAAAAAATAAGAGATGAATTGATTGTTCTGAGTTCCTCCAGTCATTAAAAAAAAATAGATGAAATTTTGAGAATTAGACCTCTTCACAATAATGTAAGGGATTCAGATAGCCAGCAAGATATATCTTCTCCATAATAGGGAACAACTGAAGAATTCTCAGATACTTTTATTTTCTTTCTTGGATATTATTTCCCAATCAGTTTTTTTAGGTGCCTTTTTTATGTTAAGAATTTAAAAGCAGTGATGATGATGATGATGATAACAACCTTTTCACTGTGACATTAACACAAACTTATCTACACAAATATTTGGCAGATCTTATGGAAAAAATCCCAATGTTAGCTTTGAAATGGTCTTGAGTGTGTTTTTTTGAGACAGCATTAGATGACTCTCATCAGTAGGGTGGTAAAATAGGCTCCTCTTCTGAAACATCATTTCTGAAGGAGGCAGTGTCAATATGGAGCTGAATATGAGGGAGGTGATCAATTCTGTTGAGTGATATTACCCAGAGGGATTTACTTCATACACATCTAAAATGGAGAGGTAGCAAATATAATACATCTGGTTATTAGTTTATGAATTCCATATTCATGTCACTCTGCTGGTATGTGCATTTGCAACTTTTTATTTGGGAATATAAACAGCTTTGTGTTCTGTTCTATGCAATTTTGTCTAGAATAATTGGTAGCCAAAAGCCTTGTATTCAAATAAATAATGTCTCTTGCTCTGATACTTCTTAATGTTATTGCAGCTTTATTCCAAGACTGGAGACACTTATATGTCTGTCTGAATATTCTAAATAGAGGTCTATTAAACATAAGACATGTTAGCATAAAGCTATATTTTCTGATGGAGTGTAGCACTCATCTACATTAATACAGCTGTATATACATGTGTATTTATATATATATAGATATGTTAATATTCAAGTTGAACAATCATTTGTTTTCAAAACTCCCTGATTTACTATAAATGTTATATTATTATCTCTTTGAGGACTGTGTTTCTAATGTCTAGTCATTTTCCACACTCCTCCTCATATTTTTTGCTCTGCTGCCTCCTCTCTGTCTTGTGCATAAAGTAAATATGTCACACCACATCTCTCACAACTGTTATGGGAGTCTGCTAGGTTAAGTGGTCAGAAACCACAGATTTGTCTCATTTTCTCTTTCATGCAGAAGCAGTCCATAAGGGTGCTTTGCATTCTGCATTGCTGCCTTGGAACAGCCACCTGTAGTGCTGTTCCTGCCACTGCTTGCTGCTCTCAAAAGCTTGTGTGGCCAGCCAGGCAAGTGGCTGCTGTTTGCACATCCTCACTTTGATATAATTGCAAAGCACTTTTCTTTTTCTATGTTGTCTTTACTACCCTGCAATCTGTTCTATTGTGTGACTTTTCTTTCAAAGGTCATAAAGGTAATGTAAAGGGAAACATTTTTCAACAAAACAGAATTTGGTAAAACTGTGATTCAGCACAAATTCAATGAGATGGAGACTGTCTGACTGGTATATATTGTGGAAAAGGTACAAATTTTGTTTTTGGTTTTACCAATTTATATATTTTTTCTGTTACTTTCACAGCTGTGGTAGGTTTATGCTGGTTGCCAGTTGTTTTCTTTTTCCTTTTTTCCTTTTTTTTTTTTTAATCTTTGCTAATTATGTCCTGGGAAATAACCTTTGGAATTTTTTTACTAAGTATGTATTTGAACTTAAGCTTACTGTAGGGTTATATTTGGTTAACATTATCTTTCTTTATTTAGGAAAAAAAAGTGTTTTCATAAATAAAAGGACACTAATGCTGCATTATATAAAATTCTGATAAGGCTGTGATTGCCATGCCAATAAACAACTGAGTGCAGCATACTTTTAGCTTTTAACTGCACCAAAGAAGTTTTACAAATGATAGAATGATGGTCTTGATGTTCTGACCAAATTAGATCTGAGAGTGCTAAGTTTTTCCTGTCAGTGCTCTCCTGTGGCTTCAGTTCAATTTTCTGACAGTTCTGAGCAAGTCCAATGGCTTTTGACCTTTTCATTCGTATTGGATTTTTTTAAAATGAATTAACTGTACTTGAATCATGCTGCTTTTCAGAGAAGTGTTGCCCAATATTTTTAAGTGATATAACTGTGAAGCAGTAATTGCTTCTTGCTTTGCTCCCTGTCATTTCTGTGTGTAGATGTACAAATACAGAGATGGATGGTATGATTTCAATCTACTTTTTGATAATATGCTTACTAAAGAGAAGGTCTTCCATACAGATGAGATGAACCTCAATATAGATTGACAGATTTATTTCTTTGCATTTTTTACAGTACCTGGTTGTCCTGGTACACTGGTTTATAAAATCTTGTGCTGCTTCATGGCTTACAGGGCAGGGAAAATATTACTTCTTGTATAACACACAAATGCACACATTTTCACACTCTGTGCACAGTCTTTATCATGCATTGCTATTTTAGAAGTCATTTAGCTATCCAGAAAATACCTTTTTTAACCTAGGACAAAATTCATAAGTATTGTAACAGAAGAAAACATTCTTACTGACTTAAGTGAGCCTTAGACTGAGCCTATAAAAGCAAATCTTAATAGTATCTCTAAACACCAAGAATATAGTACAAGTGGATACTGTACACAGACCTACAGAAAAAGAACTGAAGTATTCTTTCATACATTTTTACAGTCAGTTTTGTTGATATTCCTTTGTCCTCTGCTATTTACATTTGTAGATGAACTTTGAGAACAAT
Source organism: Passer montanus (assembly GCF_014805655.1). NCBI lineage: Eukaryota > Metazoa > Chordata > Aves > Passeriformes > Passeridae > Passer > Passer montanus. Next base: position 14,311,482 of record NW_024360941.1, on the reverse strand, counting down.
GTAAATTATTTGGTTAGCATCTTGTGACTTCCCATCCACTTTGTGGGTAGCATTTTTATTTCCTGGTCTCAAAATGCTATTATTTCTGGTTCCATCTATTACAACCATAGCCATGTGATTCTTGGAGAGGTCAAACCCACATTTTGGCATTTTCCTCCTTCAGCTCTTTTATTCAAGTTTATGGTACTGATCTGTTCATTGTCTTCAGATAATGTACAATCCTGTCAACAGAACAATGCACAGTGAATATGTTGTCTAATATATCATTGAGCTTTTAGTTCTCTGGCTACAGAATTAAATGCTAGGCTCTTAAAATTAACCTGTATTTCAAAGTCAGTATTTCAGTGAAGTCTTTAGATAGTCACTAGAGCTCTGAAATACTGAGTATTGTAATACAGGGGAATTTTGGTTAGCTGTTAGAAAGATAACAGTACTGCCCTGGTAACTTACAGGGTAATTCTGTCTGCCACTAAGCCCATACAACTGGGTACAGATACTGATAGAGTGTGTTGATTTTTCTCTTTAGATACTTGTGTGACTTTTTTTGGTAAGCAAAAGACAAAAATAATTACTTACATGTATAAGGTTAAAATTGCTGCTGTGCCATGAAGTACATGATGTGGCAGGTACTGTAACAGCTTTTTTGGGCCTATGTAAGCAAAGCCAGTCAACAAGTGGATTCTAAGCTACTGAATGTCTACATTGATGTTTGCACATATGTAATATAGTTGGTGCTGTATCCTTGTCTGATTAGTGAAAAAATCTGTGAGCCCAAGTTGCCATTGCAGGTATAATTGCTTCCAGCCACTGTAAGCTGCAACCAGACTATCAATTTCTTCCTGTCTTTTCTGAATTCTTCACTGTTTTCTAATAAATGGAGCATAGTGAGGGAATTACAGTTCATTCTTCAAATTTTAAATGTCAAAATATTCTTAATTGTGGTTAAAAAAGGCAACAGTATTTGTTAGTGTTAAACAGTTATTTCTAGTCTCTTTGGAGATACTCATATTTTATTTCTAAATCCCCAATATGTATCTATAATGAAGAGCTCAGCTGTGTTCTATGATGTTACTTTAATTTTTACATGCTTACCGTGTTTTTATGTAGCCATGTATTTGTCTCTCATTTCCCTCTCCTTCATAAACAATATAAGAAATTTCTATTAGATCCTATTGGAATACTGTGAAAAGGACAACACAGAAAACATGCTGGTCATGTTAGTCTTGGATGGGTATCCATTCTATATGCTCTGTAGTTGGCCCAGTTCATCCCGTGTCCCTTTTGAAGAACAACTTAATTGTTTGTGCTGGGTTCCAGTTTGAGAAAGACATTGACTATATGGTCTTGAAATGGTACAAAAGGAGCTCAGGTAACAGTAACATGTGAAAAATATTTTTACCATGCATTAAGTATTGGGGAAGAATAAGTGTAAACATAAGTGCTCCATCTCCAAATGTCTGCTAATATGAATGAAGAGTATGCTGTTGGGCACTAGATAGAGATGTGCAGAGGAGATGAAGCAAGTATGAGAATGAGCCCTCTAAACAACTGGTTTACTGTAGCACCTTTCTTTTTTCTGAATTACGGGAAGACACCACTGCTGAGCAGTGTGCTTCAGCTGCTACATTTTATAAATCCAATAAATCCCCCCTGCTACAACCTTTTTTGAGAGAATTTGAGTAATGAGCAGGAAGTGAGAGTTGAACTCTAGTTACTTATTGCAGAAAGAGATATAAAAGATAATTTATAGCAACTCTGGAAAATTAAGAGGAACATTTAGCAGCTTTCAAGAGGCGCATCCACAGAAGCAGCTTCAAATTTGGGAGTGCAGGCAGACTTGGTATTCTTACAGAGCAGCTTGCCACTGTACCCTCTGCTAATGAACTTGGCAGTCTGTCTCCAGGGTAATATTGGACAGTTCAGCCTGACAGCTGAACTGTCAGGAGAAAATAATACACAAGCCTGAGTTCAACATTAAAAAATGCAAGATGTATAAGGCATTGATGTCTAATTATTGCAGTCCATAAGCAATGAATCTCTGCAAATAACCTATTTCAGATAACTTTATACTTTGCTCTTCCTGTCAACCTCAACTTTAACATTTAAATTCACATTGCAATTTATATCTTGCAGAGCAGCTATGAAATGGAGGTCACTGGGTTAGGACAATTTAAAAGAGAGGACAACAGAGGGACAGGTAAACTACAGGCAGAAGTTCCAGCACAGCAGAGATAGCAGGGCAGCTAAAAAGTCTGGAATAGAGCTGGATCAATCCTTGGAAATAGTTAAGGTCAGAATGTCAATGTGTGAAACCTGGCATTGATATGGAAAGTATATTTTGCATACTGTTTTCTAGTTTTATTAACTGACTTAGAGATTCTTGTGTCACAATGAAGGTGACTGACATGAGCATGAATACATCCTCATCTGAGGACACAAATGCATCTGCACATGATGTGATTGGAAGTGGTCATGGTGCTGAACAAGAAGAAATGACCCTGCAATGGCAAAGAACTTTAGGATATTCCACATTTGTGTCAGTGCAGGTATATGAACTACTGCTATTTGTTTAAGATAAACAGGGTTGGAGACCCAGTAAAAATTTTGAAGTAAGGAGAGGCTGAAGATATATGAGAAACTGTTCCGAGGAACCAGTTTTCTGATTTGTTGAAAGGGAAGAGAAAACTGATACATAAGAGATGCAGTTGTATGATGCATTTCAGCTTCCTATCAAATGTTGATCTGAAGGTAAAACTATCACTTGCATAATCTTTTATGAATACTTTTGAAACCTTGGTCTTGCCAGCACTACTTCTACCTATGGGTTAACATAAAGCAGTCATTAAAAAGTCACTTGATGGGATTGAGTTTAACCTGGCATGACTCACATGCTTTGACATTCAGAAAGCTTTTTTAGTGAGTTCTCTGGTGGATTCATTGGTAGTGCACTATTTACAGAAAAGAAAGTTGTTCCAAGAGGAAAAAAGCCAGGCATTAAGATGCATATATATTCATATTGTAGGCACATGCAGAAAATTTCAGTAGTACAGTGTGCTTTATGAGTGGTGTCTAAGTGTCTGGAGGAGTAATGAAATGATCTGTTATTCTAGCTTTAAAAAGACTAAAGTTCTGTTCATGCGCCTGATACAGTGTAGGCGTAAATAAAGTAGGTTTTCAACATTGTTCTCTCAAATTAAGGAGGTGGCAAAGATAAATTAATCTCTGTGTTCTGTCAAGAAGCTCATGCTTACTCTTTTCATGCCTGCTGTGTATAAGGACTGTGACACAGGCTGACAAAGCCTGTGTCTTTGCAGCTATAAGAATGGTATCATTCGACTATTTTCTATGAGAAAATAGAGACAATATCTTACAGAATTAGTCAGATTAACCATTTGAAAAATGAACATAGCTCAAGTTTTGGGGTTCACATATGCCAGGCATTTTACTAAAAGTCTGGTGGGACTTCTACTGGTTGGCTCCAGTTCTACACCAATATTAATTACATGGGAAGCCAAGCCATGATACCAAGACACACAGCGAACAGCAAATAATACCAGTTTCAGGCCACATTGTAACTGAAGCTATTCTGGCCATGTACATGTGCTCCCCTGGGCATCCACTACTCATTTGTATGGACTGAGACCTTCACGGTCAAGAGCAGGACCTCTTCCACTTCTGTGCAGGGGTGTGCGAGCATGGTCACCCTCTCAGGGAGCAATTATAGATGCCAGATTATTGCAGTGTGTGGATGGCAACCTGCTGAAGTAAAATGTCTATTTTATATGTTGGACCAATGCAGTCTTTTAAATGAGCTGCCCAGCAGACACATGTCAGAGCTGTGGCAAAAATAAACCTTTATGGCTTTGACATCTCTATGGAAACACTAAATAGAATATTATAAACAGTGTAAGAATACTAAACAGAATATTATAAATGTAGGGTACTTTAGGTCACTTTAGAAAGCCAAGAGTGAGAGTTCTTAGCAGAAAGGAGAATAAGAAGGAAAATTAATAGAGCAAAACACTGTGCATTATCTTTGATTGGAAGGATAAGACTGCAGGACTGGATTGAATATGTGTCAATAGTTAAGAAAGTTTTGTTACCTAATTGGAACAAGATACAAGAAAGTCTGTGTATGCTGACAAGTCCAGTACCAACCTAGTTAGCAAATGGTTAATTTTTTGGGTTATTGAGATGAACTGATGCAAATGTTTGGGTTATTAAGTGATGGAAGAAACAGTAAAAACCTTAAAGGGAAGTTCACAGTACTGACTGTATTTCCTCAAGTTTTCTGTTACTGCTTAGTACAATGATGTCTATATCTTGCTAGATGGTATCTAGCAAAATAGAAGTCTGATTGATAAATAAGGTTTCCAAAGCTAAAACAGCTTATATAGTATAACATACTTAGCCTCTCTAAGGAGGTACTCTGTAGTAGAGTAGCAAATAAGGTGAAAGAAATATTTTGTCCTGGTAACAAAGACGGAATACTTTATAAAAATGTGTGGGGCGATCTTAGCTACCCTATTCACTTTTACATAGTTTCTATTATAGAAGAAAAATTATAACCTTTTAGCACTGACATTCTTTGTTAACTGTCCCAGAATGCTAGTTCATAATAACTTTTATATTAGCTCTTTATTTCCTCTAAATTTAGTTGTAACTATTGCAGTTATACTTCTGTCTAAAAAAATAATTCAGAAGTATTTTTCAGCAGATGGTGAGTTGGAATATATAGTTTAGGATGCTCTGGCATCTTCCTAGTAAAATTTAGTATGCATATTACATACATACTAATAAAAATTATGAGAAGTCTCCACTTAACATAAGCCTACTTATATTACTGGTACACATATCTGTACGCAAGTTTGAATCTTGCAAGTTTTCTTTGGAAACGTGGTTGATTTGGGGAGAATGGGAATATGAGGCATCTAGACTACAGCTTCTGTATGATATGGAGTCAGTCCAGCTAAAGGCAGAACAAGTGATCTCATAGAGCATAACAAAACTTTTTAATAAATTTCTCTTAAGAAGAATTTCTCTTATTGAGTTTGGGTTTGCTTAATAATTAATGTGAAAGATAAAACAGAAGAACATGGACATCTGTTTTACAAGGGAAACCTTCAAGGAGGTCTAGCTGTTACTGAAAAATGAGCTTCTCTGTTGAGGCTGCAGAGACTTATGATGATATTTAATTAAAAAGCATCAAAAGAAAGATCTTTTCTAATTCTTACATAACTAATGTCAGCAGTATGAAAAAAAAGGACTACTTAAACCAAATTTTTAATTTTGTTCTATGAAAACAACAGGTCTTCTTGATTAATATACAATTTTAACAAATTTTTAGTGACAAAATTATGAGAATACCATATAAAAACAACTTGTGTCTGCCACATTGGCATACTGCTTGTCAAATATGCTGAAAATTATTAATAATTACATTATTAAATCAATACAGTATAGACGAGTGAATTAATAATAAATTACTAACAATAGTGTAATGTAGACACCTCTTTGTGTTCAAGATTCTGAAGGGAGATTTTCCCAGGTGTTACGTAAATAGTAGATAACTGGAAATCTTTATTGATACTTGCTCTTACTTTTTAAATGTTTTCAAATTTGCCAGTGTGACGATTACCAATTTCACAGCAAATCAGTATTTTTCAGTGCGATGAAGCAGAGTGCCTGTCAGCAGCTGAATCCTGTTTTGCGTCCTCTAACTTTTCCTATCTCTGTTTTTTAACTTGTCTCCATTGCTGTCCTTATGCCATCCCCTGTCCTTGAAAGAATTTCCCATGTGCCTTTTTTTTTAGTTCTTTTATTCTTGTCTTTAAAGGCCTACTTGTCCATATTCTGTCATTTATAGCAGATCAGTCACAACAAATGATTGGCACCACAGCAGAGTTTGGCACGGACAGAGACTTTCCAGCTAGCATCATGACTCTCAGCTGCAATGCTGTTTAAAATAAATTTTATATCAGACAGCAGATGGGTTTGCTGTCAGGGAGCTAGATCTAGTTAATAGGTTTTTAAAGTTTTTTGATACAACAAGTTTATTGGAGGACATGACAGTTTTCTAAGTCATGTTGGTAGCGTGTACTCCTGTGGAGCTACGGGGGTAATTACACCTTAGATCTGATGAATTACTGAGTAGGGGTAACAGAAAGGGGAATATCTGAAAACAGGAGAAGTTGCAGTTGGTGCAGCTCAGGATTAGCTAGTTATAGCCAGGATGTCTAGCAGGCTTCAGCATTTGAGGCACAGGAAAACCAGTGCCATAGGTATCTTGCTGCAATGCTGAATAAAAAAAATTCAAGCCTTTTTGTGCAGTGGTTTTTCCACAATGGCCAATGTTCTTCATAGCTTACAGGCTTAAGACTAACAACACTCAGCAAGCAGTCAATAGTAGGTACTGTTGTATTCCCTGCTCAAACAACCTCATAGCGTTATCAGTCACCAACTTTTTTAGGAAAGGGAATACTATCGCAAGATTATGTACGTGACTGAATCCGAACACAGCTTCTAACAGAGAAGTTGTTTGGATCAAATTTGAATGTTTAGACCATAACTTGTTTTAAGAAAACCACTTAGGGAATTTGGCTCCAAACTTCCTGTAAGTATTTTCTTTTTCTTTTTTAAAAAAAGAGTGAATATTTTCATATGTCTTGAGTAAGAAAATACACAAAATACACAAAAATTATGTTTGGGGATAATTACCTGACATCATGCATAGCCATGGTGCATATGTACTGCATCTCTTAGGAGATACTCAGTTCATGCCCTGCAGCAGATCCATGGCAGCAGCACCTTTCAGGAATTGTAGATGTCAGGCCTGACTTCATTTGTTTCATAATTTAGAGATACCTGATGTTGCTCAGCCTCAGGAAGTTGAGTACATCATGGGAAAGTGAACTAAAGTGAGACAAGAGAGAATTTGAGGTAATAATTGTTTCTTTAGGAGAACATGGGGGGTGTATTCCAAAATGAAATATTTAGATTTAAAATTGGTTGATATATATGGCTAATATGACAGGGTTTTTTTCAATGTTCATTATTTAATTTATTTAATTTAAAATATTAGTGCCACCATCGTTTGTGTGGAAAAAATATTTCCTTTTATATTTTTAAGTAGTTCTAACAAAATTATTTATTTTAAACAGCTACATCTCCCACATACTAATATGAGTAACATATAAGTAGTGATTTATGAAATAATTACTAAATAGTGTGAACAAAATACTGCGAAAAGGAGAAACACTGCAAAAAGAACAAACCTGACAACAAAAGCTATTTTTTCAGTGCTATTTTAATAAATTCCCTAAGTGTGGATACCTATGCACTTATCTGGAGAGCAACTGAATATCAGTTAGGATTCACAGTCACAGGCATTTTTGAAGAAAGAAAGCCAGTGTAGGTGAATGCAAACAAATGTACCTCTCTAGAAGTATGATGTGGTGGCCTGCAGGAGTTTCTTATTTTAACCTTTAACAGAGATACTTCTGCAGAAGAATAGGCACCAGGTACAAAGAGCTCAAATCCAGTTGCAGTGGCTGTATGGAGACATATGCTAGATAGAGTTCTTCACCTTATCATTTCCTGGAAAATGATATATACTGGAAAAATCCTCTAGACCAATCTTAATTATGTCCTTTAATACTGGCTAGGCTTGTGGCTTTTTAAGCTCTGTTTTCTTGGTGTTTCCCTTTAAGAGCAATATCCTCCTTTGAAGCAGGCTGACATCCATCACAACAAGTCCTGTTGTCAATGTCATACCAGTTTTAATTTCAAATGGCTGAAATCCCGATCCCCTAATAGAATAGTTACCACATGAATGAGCAGATGCTGACATGGGGAGCGTCTGACACTTTATAAATGAATGCCATCCAAGCAAAACATCAGCAGGATTGGATATGTTTAGAAAGTCAAACATCTGCAGAGGTGACTTGTTTGCCAGTTGTTAAGAATAAAAGCTTGTTAATTGTGAGAGAACCTTGGCATACACATGGCCACTCTGGGTCTAGTCCTCCTTGGGATTGTGTGTTAGCATCAGAGATGTCTATTCCCAAACATTTTTGGCAAGGTGAACTCCCTGACGTTTATGTTCACACAATAGATCTAAGCAGCATCAAAACACATGCTGTGAAAATCTTAGCCTAGACACCTCTAATTGCCAGGAAGTCATTTGAAAAGGTTCGAGTCTCCATATTTATACCACCATGTTCTAGAATGAAAGGATCGTGGAAGTGCTCCCTCTATGCAGGATACTGCAATCAGCCTTCCTGATGAATAGAAACACTTGTTATAAAGCAAAAATTATGCTATGGAAGTAAACATTTGGAAAATTTGTATGTAGGTTATGTTTCCTGATTATGTTATTCTGTGTCTCTCCCTAGAACAACACAATTATTTCTAAGCTGTCATAGACATCTGGAGACCCCTCACACCTCTTCCTGAGTGAGCTGTGACAGACCCCACATAACATTTTCTTGTTCAGAAAATAATGGCTATGGGCAGAAACCAGATCTGAGGCTTTTAGATGGGGGCTCTGGCACTGAGGTAAAACAGGAGGCACTGCAGAATTCTGTTTCTAGTAACTACTGAGTAAAAGTTGAAGACATACCAAACTCAAACTGGAATAATTAACCCAGGAAATTCTCAGTGGGAAGATGGTACACTGACTAATGTGTGAGCAAGCTTTGTAAATAAAAGGCTTTAAAACTGCCTGAGGTTGACTATAAAGAGTGAGGCATTGCATTTTGCAAAGGAAACCAATTTGCTGAGGGTTGCTTTGTAAGGTTGAAGGGGGGTGCTTCTTTTAGGTTACACATCGCAAATTAGAGTTGCCATTTGAGAAATAGAAGGTGTATTGATAGTAAACAGGTGGCTGCTGTTCCAAGGAGATTTGTTTAGTACCATTTTATGACTGAGCTGATGCTGTGACACATTAAGTGGAACTTGTCACTCTCCCATCTGGTCTACACAACTGCTGGAGGCGGAACCCATTTAGGAAGTTGTACATTTCTTGCAGCTGTTCCTGAATGTTTCATAAATAACTAGCAGAAACCACTGATTCGTTTGGCTTTATTAAACCTATCTTAGGGGAATCATGTCATTGTTCATGGAGAAAATTGCACACGTTGCATGGCATTTAAGGGACTTGTTACCAAATTACAGTGTTTTACAGCCTTACTTAGTGCTAATGGGAAAATTGTGAAGTACAGATCAGAACTTCTTTTGGCCTGATTATAATTTATCTAAATGACTGCACTTGATAAAGAGTCCTTCATGCTAAGTAAAATGCTTTTTGCCTGTGGAACCCAATGGTGTCTTGTTTTCATCTCCCTGTGGAGGCAGTTTATCCTTGGGTCTTATCTGGAAGAAGCAGTTGTTGCAGAATCCTGTGTTCACTTCATACATCATTTAAACTGGTTTTGTTATTGATGAATTGCTTTTTTAATTCACAGATGAAAGTGAACATTATAAACAAGGCATTCCCATATTAGCTTTTCAGTGCTTTGCCCAATGGGCAATTTAATGCGACATCAAACGCGATAATAGCTGAATGACAAAAAGAACCTTTCCCATGCTTGTTGGCTTCTAATAGCTTGATTTCATTTTTAATAGGCTGTTAATCTTCAGCTAGTGTTTTGCTCTGTATCAAACATTTTGCTGCAGTAAGCTGGGTTGTTTGTCTACTTTAGGTTTGTGTTGTGTTCAGTTAACACTCCCTTTGGAAGGCATTTGGTGCACATAAAATGCCTGAGATTGACTTTGCAGTGGGAAATTTTGACTCCCCTTAACAAAACTTTCCTATCTGTCATGATGTGACAGACTAATAAAACCACTCATGTGCTAAGTTATAATGATATCTAATATGTTGACAATAAAAGAGTATCACCTACTGAATTCAAAGTAAGCAGTGTGCTGCATAGAAAAAGAGACACTAGGCGTAAAGGAGGACCTAAAATGTATTGCTGTCTAGCTTAGGGAAAAAAATAAATACACTACAGTGAGCTGTGTGACCTGAAAGAGACACACTTATTTCAGTTACTGTCCAGCTAGCCTGTTATATCCACAGTATGTATGGAGAGGCTGTAAAAACTGTGGAGAACATTGTGAAATTTATGCAAATTCTTTTTCTAGATGAAGGAAGAATGTCACTGATGGGTTTGTGTTACTTTAAAAGATGTAATTTTTATTTTTGCTGGTCTGGAATCTGATTTATTTTGGACACTCACTTGATATCTTTAGATACTAAGCTCAGTTTTCTCTCAGAACTGTCACTAGCCAGAGATACCTGAGTTTGAACAAGCTCCATTCTGTTATGTCAGTATTTTCTTGACCGACAAATGACTGTCAAAGGGATAGAGAAAGCACCTCCCTTGCTGCTCAGTGAGAGTTATCAAAGAATCCGGAATTCTTATCTGGTGGGTCAGTGGGTAACATTCTGTTACTTCCTCATTAGGTGCTGATCTTCATATCTCCAAGACTACAGGGAGAGTCACCTGCTGATTCACTGGACCCAGCCCCACTTCAGCTGCATAACTGACAATCATAAACTGATCAATTTCCCTATGAAAAGCACCTATTTGGGGAGGGGGGGACAGAAATCATCTAGTGTCACAAAACAGCTCTAAAATATCTACTGTCCCCAGCTTCCTGATGGATAATTTCAAGCCCACAGTTATTGAATTATACCTGTTTCTGTCCTCAGGTGAAATAATTCCTCCTCCTGCCTGGTGCTTACCTAGTTAGTGTTAAGTAATCAATTTGCCCCACCACAGGCTTTCATAGTGAAATGTGTGAAGTGATCCTCAACCTGGTGGTCAGCTGAAATGGGAAGGTCACATAAGCTCAGATCTGTGATCAGTGTTGGATGAATTAATTATGTTGCTTTGGACCCAAGCTGAACACATGAACCAAAGGTATAGATATTTCTCAGTCTGTATGGCTGATGTTTTCCATACCCATCCAATTCCTAGCAGTATTAATTTCTTAAACACTATTACAACAATATCTGCTGCTGGATGACTGTAGACCTCTAGCTTTGCTATGATGGACTGTCTCTTATAAAGTTTTGTAAAACAAAATCAGTTAATCTCGATAAATGCTAGCTCTAATTTTTTTCCAATTGAAGCACTCCATTCAGTGTTTCCTTTACCTTTTCTTCCTAATCAATATACCTCCATTCCAGCCTCTTGTGTTTTTGCTGCCACTGCATAGTTAGTTAGCTGTTGGGCATCAGTAACATTTCCGTTTTGTTATTATCTTTTCATTGTATAGAAAAACTTCACATTTCTTTCAAAGATATGACATATTAATGAACCAGATTAGTTGGAATACTTGTTTCAGCTCACTTGCGTAGTATTACTGTAGTTTTTTATCCCTTGTTTCTCCCCTGTAACATTTCTTTATCCAGTGTTGAATCTCTATTTGCCCTGTCTTTTTCTTCTACTATATTTAAAACTTGTGATTATCGGAGTTACTTCCACCTTTTCTATTCTTTTTTAGTATAATAACTCTTATCTCTTAACTCTTATACTCTTATCTCACTATATTTCAACATGTCTCAACATGCAAGAAGAATTTAAATATCTTCCTCTGGGTCTCATTAATTAGTGTTCTCTTCTAAAAGTGTTTATACAGACGACAAGATTTCCTTGTCTTTCTGTTATGTGGTGGGACTATTGATAAGAGAAATCTACTTTGCTGGATATGAAGATTAATTTTATACATTCACTTTGCAAAGAAGCTACATGAAAGTAGTTACTAATTTTCCTGTTGGAA